>NW_025763638.1:600000-763095 GCF_021052385.1 Filobasidium floriforme | reverse complement strand
ACCCCTAACCCCTAACCCCTAACCCCTAACCCCTAACCCCTAACCCCTAACCCCTAACCCCTAACCCCTAACCCCTAACCCCTAACCCCTAACCCCTAAGTGGAGACCCCCCACGATTTTTCGATGCGCATCTGATGGTTTATTTTGTTTTGGGCTAACGTCGATATTTGAAAAAATTTTCTCAACCCCAACCCCGGAAATTTGGGGATGGGTATATAACCCCTAACCCCTAACCCCGACTCCTACCCCCGCCGCCAACACTTCCACCGCTGCTCCCATGGAACTCGATGCGGGCAGGATGAGGCGGAACGACCCCTGCTACCGGTGTTTCCAACACGGGCATGTAGCCGTCAACTGCCCCAACCAGAGGGTCCCTGCCCCTGCTTGGTTCAAGGGTAGGAACAACGGTCGGATGAACGTCTCTGGTGCCCGGGTGCAACCCGTCGAGACCGTCCCGGAGGGAGGTTGGGAAGCCGAGCTTGCGAGGCAGAACGGAGAGCAGCCTTTGCTCTGGACCCCGACTGATTAGACGTACGGTTGTGTTGTTATTGGCTCATCATTTGTTGTACCCCCACGGCAGGCCCGGCGGGGATGTTTTATCACCATTCACTTTTTCAAACACTCGACTTCACAGTTACTACGAGAAATACACTCACCAAAGTATACGCCATCAAAAGGTAACTGTACAAGAAGTACAATACGAAACGTGTCCCTCGCGAGGAGTAAACGCATACTACTGAAGAACACAACCTGAAACAAGTCCCTCGCGAGGAGTAAACGCACAAGTCCCTGGCGAGGAGCAAACGCACAAGTCCCTGGCGAGGAGCAAAACGCACAAGTCCCTCGCGAGGAGTAAACGCACATAGAGAGAAGGAGATGAAGTCGGGACTCTATTATGGTATATCAGAAATACAAGAGAAAAAGAGATCCCGACGTAAAAACAATCCGGAGAATACAAACACGACAAAACTCCAAAAGACCCGGAAACCCCTCACTCGTCGTCGTCCGAGACATCCACAACCTTCTTCTCCTTCTTCTTCTTCTTCTGCTTCTTATCGGAAGCGGGATTGGGAGTCGGGGAAGGAGGGGGAGAGGGGGTGGGGGTTCGGAGAACGTCGTCGTCGTACGCAGCGCCCGCCGGACCTTCCGTGGGCGCCGCAGGGATGGGCTCCCCGATGTCCTCGCCGTGGCCCTGGAAGAGGAACTGTCGGTAAGGTTCCTTTTGAGGCCACTCGTCGGCCTCGGGGATGGTGACGCTCCCATCGGGGTTGCGGGCGGCGTCGGGGTGGCTCTTGGCCCACTCCTCGTTGTGCTTCCGGATCTCCGCGTCCCGGTACGTTTGCCAGGCGGGGATGAACCGGTTCTCCACCAAGCAATCGGTCTTGTTGGAGAGTAAGGGGAGGACCTACGCAAGGTACAAACATCAGTTCCGAGAAGTACCTGCGTCGGGGATCCAAACCGGAACAACAACTTACCATGCGATTCATGAGCCGCTGCAACTCGTCCCCGACGGCGATGGCGACCTCGTGAGGGACGTTGGGGATGGTCAGGACCTCGCACGCTGCCTCGTACCGGGTAACGACCCCGTGGTCCTTGTCGAAAACCGTCATGTAGGCGGACGGCAAAGGGGCGCACTTGAACTTGGTCCCGCGGCAACAGTAGCAGGAGCTCCCGCCGCTGGTAGATTTCCCGGCCTCCGGGACGGGGTGGCGGCAGACGAACATGCCGTTGAACTCCATGACGTTGTACCACCCCTTACCGTCCTTGTCGGTGTACCCGGGGACGTCGTGTTCGGCGGAGAGGTGGAAGCGGTCCTCATAACCGAAGCAGTTAAGACAACACCACTTCCAACCACCACGGAAGTTGGCCTGCGTACGCACAATCGGAGTCAGTAAACCGTGTTCCCGATGGAGGGAATAGAAAAGAGAAAAAGAACATACCATCATACCATCGAACGAGGCCACGTTCCCTTCCCGCCACGCCTTCGCAAGAGGCTCGATGAAGGCGTTACCGGCCTTGAAGTGGGTACGCCCCAACTCCTCTTGGTGGATTTGTTCCTCTAGAAGATAGCCCGATATGTTACCCCCGACGGACTCAGCGAAACAAACACCACTCACTCTCGTCGGCGGACTGAGTTTTGGGGTAAACAAAACCCCGACGCCGGTCTTGCTCGAGCTTCGCGGTCGACCGCGAAGGCGAAGGTTGGTACGGCTTGTCGCCGTGGTTCTTGGTAGTCTTGGGAGTGACAGGCATATCGAGGAGGGCGTAAAGGTAGACGGGGGGTAGATAGCGTAGGAGGGGTAAAGTGAGTAGTAGCGAAGGACACCTACGACTTACTCCCCACCTCGCGAACGCGAACGCGAACCCCTTTATACCCTACATCCTTGCTGCTGCGGCGGCCCAAACAAAAGAAGAATTGCGATACTAGCAAAGAGAGCAACTAGAACAATACTATTGCTATGGATATGGGCATATGGAGAGAGGGTATCGTACAACAACAGCGGTACAGACGTCAACATCAACGACGGTCTCCTTTGTTTACACCTCCCGAACAACGAGTCGGACATGCGCCCATACGGATGTCCGCGCAAGGACAAAGAAAAGAACAACAGCGAGACGCGCCCCATCGGGCCCGAAATTCGGGTACCCCTGTGAAACAGGTAGACGTGTGTAAGCGACGAACGCTTACCGGTGGGAGGAACGAAAGGAGAGAACAAAGGCGCCTACGTGAAACACGAGCGGCGCTGGCCGATCTGGAATCTCGGCCTAGGGGGGGGATCCTGTTATGGCATCCGCGGTACGCGTACCGAACACCCGCGTCGGGTAGTTTTACAGGGACCTCCGATGGGAGTTCCGTACGGAGTATATCTAGAACACCCCCTATGTGTTACTGTAATGTAGTACCAGTTGTACTACATCCGTTATTACATCCATTACCTTACCCTTACCTTCTAGTCCCGTGTGATACTATTCCAGGCTTGCAGGCAAGCCTAATACTTGGAGTCCGCGCGCGCGAGTCATCTCGCCAAAAAGGCCAAAGTCCTGGCCTTCAGGAAGTCACTCCGGGCACCACCTCTACCACCGCCCCAGCCTCCTCACACAGCCAATTATCAAAATGAGGTCAGGCTGGTCACTGGTTCCAGCCCCCCGGCATACTGTACAAGTCAGACAGCAAAGGACGGGAACTGCATGTTCCAAGCTGTGGCCTTCAGTCTCGGGCATGCCTACACCGCAGCCAAGGTCAGGGAGGAGGCTGTTGAGTGGATACATGTGCACTATGAGGACTACCTCCCCTTCATAGAATATGGACAAGAAGGACAGGCAGCAGCTTTCAGGGAGTACATGCAGAGGATGAGTCAGTCGGGTGAGTGGGGTGATGAGCCAGAGATCAAGGCCATCTGCGCGTGTTACAAGGTCAGGATCTCAGTCTTGAAGAGACGGGTGGACGGGGGTCTGTTCTGGAGACATCATGGTCAGCAAGAGCATTCCAGGTACTTCTGGCTATACCTCAGTCACAACCACTATGAGAACCTGTATCCTGGTGATCAGATCACTCAGGTCTGGTGAGTGACGGGGTGGTGGTCTCTGCGGTGTCTGCGGTGTCTGCGGTGACTGCTGAGCTCATTTTGTTTACTTTGTCTATCAGATGCCCCGCGCGTGACGTGACAGACAACCACTTGGGCAAATAACTCTGCTGTTTGGGGGATACACATGTAATGATTAGAATGAACTTGTTGACTGAATAGCATATACATGACAGCTGGATAAGGAACAGATGATCTCAGTGGTGGGAATAGGTTGATGTACGAGGAGGGCCTTGCACACGCGGAGTGACAGGCTGTTTGTTTACTTTTTGTTCCCCCCCCCCGCGCGAGACAGCCTGATGACGTGGCCACCAGCGCGCGGGACAGACCTCCTATGGATATGCTCAAGTCACGTCAACAACCTCACCCAGAATCTGCCCAGCGTGATTTCTAAGTCATTTCACCTTCAAAATGGTCCAACCAAGCGGGATAGTGTTCTGGAACTTTCAGACAATTTCATTTTTTGGGAACTTGAACTTTTTTTTTTGACTTTCGAGGTCATTTTGACGTGTTTTTGACCCGTAGCAGTCACAACAAGGGTCCAACAACAGATTGGATAGTTCATTTCTACTGTCCAAAGGTGCCTCTATCCATTGGTACAACCCTGGAAGCGCTGGGATGGCTGGTTCTCAAAAGTGTGTTTCATACCCCGGGGTCGGAACCCCCTATAACCCCTAACCCCTAAGGTCTATCATGTGTATAAGTTTGGTACAGGTAGCTGTTGCGGTTCAGACAACCCAGATTGGGGAACCCCCTATAACCCCTAAGGGCCCAACAACAGATTGGATAGTTCATTTCTACTGTCCAAAGGAGCCTCTAGCCATTGGTGCAACCCTGGGAGCGCTGGATGAGCGGTTCCCAAAAGTGTGTTTCATACCCCGGGGTCAGAACCCCCTATAACCCCTAACCCCTAAATTCTCTCCAATGCTGTTACAACGGACCCATGCAGCATCAGAGACGTCTATGGGGCTCTCAAATTGTTTACGGATCCGCTCTTGTCCAACAAGACCCACCTCGACCAACTTGGAAGACAAGCCTTTGGTGAAGACCAGACCAACCCATACCTTGTCGCTATCAAGGCTCTGCTCCCCGTTGCTTCGGCCAGCCTCTTTAGCAGTGGAGACTTGAGTTGGGTTCAAAGGCTATGTGTTTGTTGGAAGAAAAGTGGCGAGGCATCACGAACATATTGGAGGGATAGTGAGACTGAAGATCTATGTAGTTCAGCCGTTCTGCAACCTAGATGTTAGTCGGGAGATTTAGCTATAGAGAGGGCTTGGGACACAACAGGACGGAACGACTTGTCGAGTGGTGGTTATTTGACTAACGCAGAAGTTGTGCAATAAGCAAGAATGATATCTTCTTGGCAGCCTGGCCGGAGACGAGCTGATAACGTTAGGGTCTACACGGATCCGACGCAGACCTTGCAATCGACTGGTGCATCGCTTTAGCGGGGATTGAGGGCTTACTATTAGACCATACCAGGATTCGAGCACAATCCTGAGCATCAGATGGTTTGTCTCAGAACAGGCCAGACGGCGTTTCATGGCTGGAGCACGACGAGTGACGCTTCCGGGGGTGAGCCTGTATGTCTATACTTCGGTACACGCTAGTCACAAAGATGAACTCGATAACAGGGCGGACCGCCTCCCCACGCTCTCGAAGGAAGAACGAAACGTTTCGCAAAGGGTCAGGAATCACGCTTTGGATCGACGGCGCCACAATGACGCGCCGGAATGTGTACGCAGAGGAAAATGATGGGTATAGTAGCATGGCATAACAATACAAGCGTTCCTGCCAGAGTTCGAGCAGGTTACAGGGCATCTTCGGGGGAAGCGCACGTCTTCCCGGAGGCTGGGCGAACGCTCGGAATTTAGCCACATTAGATCAGCATCAGGGGCAAGGCGAGGAGAGAAAGCGCGGCTCCCCATAACGTGGTGCTGGGTACGCCCTCGTTGGATAAAAGCGAGACAGCGCTCTCGGTGGCGTCGACGAGACTACTGGTAGTGACGGATCCGCTCGATCTGACGGTCGACGAGGCGGCCGAGTAGGCGACGCTCGAGGTAGAGTGATCAGAAGCGGTAACCGAAGTAGAGTTGGCGGAAGCGGTAACCGAGGTAGAGTCGGCGGAAGCGGTCGCGGCGGACAGGAAGGTCGTTGCCCAGCTGTCGACAAAGAGGCGTCGGTCAGCTGCAGTGCGTGGAGGGGTTTGGCTTTCAAGGCACATACTAGGGGTCGCTGATGGTTTGACTGGCGGTGGTGTAGACAACGATGGCCATATAACCTCGGACACCGTCCTCGAGGGTCGATCCGATGTACTCGGTCCAGATGTAAGGGTTGTAATCGGCGTCGATCAAGGCGCTGAAGATCGAGTCCTACAGTCGACCCAAGGGGTTAGCGTTCGAACAGACAAGAATTCCGGTCTATGCACGACAATTCACATCGACGTTCGCAGTGTACTGCTGGCTGTTCTGATAGGCGTCCAAAGCCATGGTCGCGTTGACAAGGTCTTGCTCAAAGAACAACTGCGAGAAGCCCGGTTGTGGTCAGCTTGCAATGTCGAGACAAAACACAGCGACATCGCCTCTCACCTGTCCAGTGTGGAGGAGGCTTCCCGACATCGAAGACAAGGTACCGTTCTCGTTGGCGGTGGCGTTCTCAAATACGTGCAAGTGAATGTGGGCGGCTCGGCCGGTGCTGTGTGAGCGAAGAGGACAATGGTCAGTGAACTTGTTCCTTAGAGGTGTCACGGGTCGAAGCTGGGGCTTACTAGTAACTGGGTATCTTGGTCCAGAGGGTAATGTTACCGTTACTATCGGTAACGTTTCCGCCTCGCAAGAACGAGTTGTCGTCAGTCATCAAGCCACCTCCGCCGCTACCACTATCGCCGCCTCCAGTGCTGCTCGAGTCGGTCCCATTGATGCCCAAACCGTCGGTCCCGTTGCCGACGCTGGAACTACCACTGGGTGCGGTGGGAGCGCCCGACATGGTAATGCTTCCTGATGGCATGGCGCTTATGTCGGTCGAGTTGCCGAAAGACGACTGGTCGATGCTGGTCGAGTTGCCACTAGAAGTCGAGTTGCTGGAAGAGCTGGCATCCACGCTGCTGGCCTCGATGAAACCAGAGTAGTAGCTGTGATTCGGGCGAGTCAGGTAGTATGCGACAGGATGACACGGCGAGGCGATCAGCGTACCCGAGATTATTGGCGTGCCAGAGCTCTACAAAGGCGCCCGCCAAGGGTTCGCACGTGGCCAAATCAATGACCTGCAAGTTGAGCTCGAGGTCGACCCCGACCTGCTGCTCGCGGAGGTCGTTACGGACCAACTCGTCGCTGGATCGTGTTTCCGGTCGACAGTCAGCCTTCGTTCACCCGTCTTCCGCGCCTCCTTCGAGCACAACTTACCGGATATAGTAAGGTCCCTCGACGGACTCGGGTTCGGTAACACAGGCCGACGCTCTGCCCGCCAAGCTGGGGTGGGTCTGCGCAACGTTGCGCTTGTAGGCAAGGTCTCGCCTGATCATGGCGTGACAGTTGCGGGACTGCAACACACGCTTGTTGTGTTGTGCGACCTCGAGCTCGGTCATGGGTGGGTGAACCTCGCCCGGATGAGCAGAGGTCGAGGCTACCCAGAGGCTGAGAACGGACAGGACAGCGGGGAGTCGGTAGAGCATCGTGTAGGTGGTGGTCTTTGCGATCGCGAAAGTGGATTGCGCGTGTGGCGAGGGTTAATGGGGGACGTGGGTCGACCCAAACGTCCATCTTCAGACAGGCATTATATGTTGTAGCCTGGAAAGGCGAATGCGAGGGCAGGGTAACTGCGAGATACCCGCAATGGATTCTTTGGCTATGCTTGTATCCATGATCGTGCTGTGTATCGGTCTGCTCGAGCCTCGGGGCATGCTCTTCAATTTGTCGAGCGTGATCCGAAATTAGAAGCTCGAACGCCCAGTCGCAGCTTGCGATCGCACACGCCAAAGAGTTTTGGGGCTACCTGATTGAAGTTCAAACACAGGCCAGCGCTGCGGGCGATAGTTTTGCTGTGTGTTGTGTGTGATGGGATATGCGAGGTCGAGAATCGCAGCTCGCAGCTATCACGGCGGCAATCGGGGTTTGGTAGGAAAAGTCACGTGATTTGAGAGGGAATGCACATAGCGTTCAGCTCGACCGAGTTGCAAGTCGTTTATATATATAGATATATTCACGTATCTACAGCGTTCAGATGCAGATGGCCTGACGAGGTGTGCTTAAGCTGGTCGACAAGGATAATCACGCGTCCGTATCCGACCTATAGCATCGAGGTCGCTCAGGAGCGAGTGGTCTTCGATTCCAATAAGCGCACCGTGTTTCACATCGATTTAATTGCCACTGTATAGCTTGCATAAAGATGGAATCACAAATGGATTTCCTCGAACTTTCCAGGTATGCCTCCATCCGTCTACAATCTAAAGGAACGACACAGCTTGCATGCTGACAAAGCCCGCTAGAGCTGCCATGGTGGTCAGTGACCGCATACCGAGGCGATCGAGATAAGTACCATTAGTGTGTTTGTGCGCAAAAAACGCTGGAGACGGATATGATGACCTTCGTGCATAGTATCACTCGGCTTGTGAGGTAGCTGGGAAGACGATTTGAGTAAGTCCCAATCGATCCGTACCGCCGATTCTACGTAACGGTATCTGGTGTGTAAGCTATATGCACCCTGATGCTCCAGAGACAAGCGAATCCTAACTGATCCTTCATCTGATCAAGTCGAACGGTAGGTACCGAGATTAGGTCATCCAGCTTTCCTCGACGCGGCATTCTCATCGCGCCGCTTCCCGCCGGTCCTCCAACGGCCTTTGCATCCTTCCACGCCAGGTCCTGATGTCGATTCAAGAAGGAACGACATTTTCACCAAGTCTTTGCTCGCCCAAATCAAGAATGATCAAGGTTTGTTTGAGCTTCGGCGCATCCATAGCATTTTGGACAGAACACGGCCTGATGGCCCCGTGGCGCAGCGCGTTTCATCTCGGGCGCAAAATATCTGTCACTTCCTGCGTTGCGGTGTGCAAAGGGTATGGGTATTGAACCACAACGCATTTTATGACTTGCATTGCCATCGCCATCTCATCCCTGGCATGTCGATTCAGTCGAGTCAGAATCGGCCTTCATTCCGAGGTCACATTTGGAGGAGTGTCGGGGTTTGGGGGGTCAGAGGACAAAGGGTCACCGTCGTCATCCCCCATCAAAGAAGGGTTGATAACGTGGATGTCCTCTATCATCACGATGACTTGCCAATCTTGCTTATTATTAATGACGAGCAGCCCCGTATTCCAAGTGATGACCACGTGACGAAAGGTAAATAATTGTTGGAACGGCGTGAAGTATGACCTAGACAGGGATACAAGACTGTACGATAACCGAAATATGCTCTCGCGCCGTTACATGTTTTCGGTCTGTGCAAACGGAGTTATTCGTAGTGACCAATAACAGTACGTACATCCTGGTCGAAGAAACTATACGAGTCCCATATACTCTGCGAGCAACTCCACCACGTCCTGTATGATCGCCTCCGATTGCATCAACAACGGGTACGTGTGCGGTAGAACCATCCTCAACCTCGTCGCGATCGCGCCCTTGCTACCGCACGAAGCGACCTGAGGACCGAGCGCCTGTATGAGTTGCCAGTTCGAATCCAAGTTCATCCTATGCAATTGGGAAGACAGTCTCGCTGCATCGCCATCGTCCTCGTTGGGCCGAGGTTTGATCTTGGAAAGAACCCTGGAGACAAAAGTTACCCGGTGCGAGATTCTCCAACACTTGCTCTTCGCGCCCGAGTTTTTGGTCGAGCGGAGGAGGCTCGCTTCGGGGGTATCGCCGTCCCGTCCCTGACCTGCTAACCACATCGGATCGATAACCTTGTTGAAGAGGGTATGCCAGTGATCCTCCGACGGTTCCTCGAAGAATGTCATCCACCTATACGCGTCAACTGCTCCCGCCCTCTTGGACCAGTCCTTTTGATTCTTCATCACTCGGAGATCCATTCCCGTACCCGACTCTACGTGTACCTGGTAATGGCTCTCGGTCGCCTTGTCTTTGTGAGAATTGATGTTGAAGTGCAAACTCGCGCCGGTGTGCCATTGCGAGGCGATCTCCACCCCTCCAATGGCCGCCTCTCCACTCAGTCCACGACCTACCGTCACTTTGCCTATGGCAGAGCCACCGTATTCGTTCTGGATGTGGTCGATCGTCTCGTTCGACTCGCTGTAGAATCCGCCGGACGCCGTCCATACGTACGAATTGCAGATAGATCGAGCCGTCGCCCCAGGCATGTTGGACTTATAATCTCGCGGGTTGGTAAAGCCTTTCCCGCTCAAGACATCTACAGCGGTGTTGATCACGTTCTTCGCTATGCCCAAGATAACTTGACCCGAGGTAACAGCTTCCGTATAAGCATTGTACTCGGCCTCGCGGGTTTCTTTCTGCTTGCGTATGTCGTTTTGTAATTGGTAGGCCTGCTTTGGATCGTAGTATGAGACTCCGAGCCCAAGCCTTCGCCTCTCTTCCCCGTCGGCGGCGTAATCAGGATCCGCGACTTCGCCATAGTTCCCATCCAGGCAGCCTTGCTTGACATATCTCGGGTTCAGGGGAAAGGTCACAATGTTGACGTCGGCGGGTATAAGCAGGTTCGGTCGCACGTCGTATGCGATCAATGGCCATCTTCCGCCCTTGAGCTTTAGTCGGAGCGCGTAGACGTCGCAAGTACGGCTCTCGACCAGGGCCAGTCCATCATTGTTGACGTCGTACTTGAAGTCGTTATCGGTGCCGACCCATTGCCCCGTCTGCTCGCTCTTCATCTCGACCGTTCGGACGTCGGTGCGGATGAGCGAATCGGTCTTGTAAGTCGAATCGTTAAAGTCCGCAGATTGTTTGAGGTGACCCAACACTTTGCCCGCCGCAACTTCTGTCTCCACTCCTAGACTGCAGGCGACGTTTGTCAAGCCCCATATCTCAGTCGACCTGTCAATGCTCAGAAGACTCACCCGGCCATCATCTTCCATTTGGCTCCTATACTATGTTCCGAGTTTTCCGACAGCTCTTGCCCGAATTCCGAACGAGTATTGTACGTAAACACCGTCCTGCCCATGTCAATGAATCGCACGACTGAATGTGGGGTATGCTCGCGAGCTTTGGACCAATAATTTTCCAGAGGAAAAGGAGGGGGACCTTCGATAAAGCCCTTGATTTCCGCTGCCAACTGCTGCGAAGCCACATACGAGCTCACGACGTCGCCGACCTTGTGACCCGTCCAGAGATGCCATTCTCCATCCTTGGAAATATGAGAGTAGACCCGCTTATATGCTCCGGTGCCGTCCGCTTCCACCTCTCCATATTCGGCGATTCCACCTGAACTCGCGTCCGCCTTTATTTGCAGAGCGTTTGGTTCGCTGGTAGAGAAGGGATTCATGTAGCAAGGAGCCGCATTCCCTACAGGCGAGTCGAAATCCTGATACAGCATGTACCACGACGGTACGAGCTCTTTGGGCTTGTTGATAGCCTTGAGGTGTCGGGATGCGAGACTCCTGTCTTCGATGAGATGCTCGTGGCGATTAAAGCCGTCGAGTAGACCCGTGGCGCTCTCTTGTAATATCGTCGACGGCGGGGACATGTCGTAGTAGGCCAAGAGTGACGAATCCACCTCGGGAAGAGGATAGTACAGCGAGTCGTTGATCATCTCTTCGGTTCGACACGAGTTCCAGAGCCTGACCTCGGCTAAACTACCAGAGAAATTGCTGAGCCGATCGCCCGAGGTAGTCCCGTCGGATTGATAGCCGCCTAGGACCAAGGTCGAAGTGGTCGGAACGACGTTCTCGGCCCATCTCGATCCGATGGGACTCAGCTCGACGGGACTACCGTTGAGATAAGCTGTTATGCACGATTCGTGCGGATTGAGGCTGATGGACCACGTCGGCCGCCGCCTTCCCGAGAATACGCCTTGCGCTTTGCCAGCATGATCGGCTGCTCGAAGCCCTTCGCCCTCGACAAAGTTCAACCATGATACCAGGCCCGCACTCATGCCGCGCGGCATCGATGCTGGATATGGATCCACCGTTCCTTGATACACCCTGAACTCACTTATCTGGCCGGTTAGACCGTCCATCTCGACATCCGTGTTCCGCCTATCCGCTTGGGCATTGGAGTTGGTGATCCAGGGAGCACCGCCGAGGAACCAAGTGTTAGAACTCTCCATGACGGCGAGATCATCAGGCACAGCCGCTAGCGATGCCGTGTCCGTCTTCTCAGGCCACTGTTCGCGGACCGAGCTGGCGAGATCTTGTCCTCGAGGACACTCGAGCAAGGCCAGACTGGCGATGTAGATGTGCTTTGCTCCCGAGGCGACCGAACAGTTATAGTATTCTCTGGTGACCGTGATTCTCGTGGGGACGCCAGAGCGGAGTCGACAGTTTGTCTCTCGATGGATCACGCTGCCGGGATACGACGAGAGCAACATTGTCAATGATCTTCTCTGCCGGCCGGAATCGTCATCAAACTCACGTTCCATGTTGATCTACCCAAGCGAGTCTGATGCGACCGCTGTCGAAAGTCGAGACTTCCAACGGGTTTGAAGGACATCCGGTCGCGCCTTTGACCAGTCTTGCATTACCACAGGTAAACAGCATGGTGTTTCGACCAACGTCAGGCATGCAGACTGCGATAGACATCGTTCCATCTGTGAACGGTGCATTACCGCTGATCTCGATGAAAGAGCACGAGCGGAAATAGTCGGACTTTTGCGATGTATACAAGTTGTCGAGAGACGCCGCATAGCTGATGTCCGATGTGACAGCCACATGCGTCCAGTCTTCGGAGCAGATTCGACCTGCACGACCTGTTGCAGAGGTCTGCAGCTTGAAAGGTTTGCCGCACAATTGGGCGACGAGTACCCACTCGTCGCGGGCCTGCCAGTTGACGTCCTGCGACGACTTTCGCGTTGCCTGAGCGCCGATTGACGATGCTACGCGGACGGCATAGCCATTACTATACGATGCAACTGGATGAGTAGCGGGCTCGTTGGACAGTACAGTCTCGCGACTCACGACGACATGTCTTTGACAGTCCCGTCCGACTGGCCTTGAAGATACAGCAGGACCTCTCCGGTAGCAGTAGACAACTGTCGCAGCCGCTCTCGCCTGCTATGACGCGAACTGCGAACGCCGCTCCACACGGCGACATCTGCGACCCGTGCTTGCGCCGAGAAGATGTTATTGACAGCCAGACCTTGCTTGCGGATCGGTTGATCTGGTAGTTTGGGAACGGCGAAACTGGCGAAATTCTCGCCGTTCACGTATACTTCCGCCGACCGCCGAGCAGCATCATGAACGACGCTGACATGTATCCATGATTGTCCCTGGAGCCGATGACCGATATCCCCGAGAGGGGTCGGGACTATGCCGCTCAAGTCTGGCTGACCGTCGGCGTTTGTCAAGTAGGTGACGGTACATGCATCCCGCTTCAACTCGATGACAAAGTCGTCGATCTCCACCCTCAGGCCCACGCCAGACGCGCTTTCGATACCACCGACAAACCAGACGTGAAATTCCAGTGTGAACGATTCGCTCTTGATCGATGGGATGTGAAAGGCGGGACAAGATATCCCATCTCCCCTTGATCCCAATACGACGTGATAGTGGTCCAGTGACACGGTATCGATGTCGCGCTCCAAGGCGAGTACGCACTCGCGCGCCCAACCTGTAGACGAAACTGTGGCGTCCTTGACCGAGTCCGAGTATGCCATGAGTACCGATCGATGAGGATTCGCTCGATCTTCTAGGGCGGAACTTTCGAGGTGCTGTCCCAGAGCCGGTTTGAAAAAGAACTCGACCGATAGACCGGTACCCAATGCCGCGGCAGGTCGAGCTTCGCCTGTCGGATCGACGATCGATGTCGCTACAGACACGCTGTTACCGCCATCGAAAGTGATCGAACCCCCTGCAGCCACACCCTTTAGTCCAGGCGTTCTCGTGTGTTCCGCCGGTACTTCTAATTCTTGTATGGACACCTTGACGCCCAGATCCAGTGGAGCGAACGAGGCGACCATCGACCCGCTGGCGAGATTTGCGTTCACTCTGTCCGACCAGGCGAGGCGGGAGTAGTCGTACGCAAGCGTCGTCAACATCGACCCTGAGGGTGGACCAGGGATAGGGGCGTCATCGTCCTCTTCGTCGTCATCGGTCTCGACTGTGGGAAAGTCTAGTATCTTGACCTCGACCTCTTTCGACCCCACCAGGGCCGATCGCGAGACATGAAAGGCCCATGAGCCTGCGGTCAACACGGAACCCGGAAGCAGGCTGATCAGAATCCCCTTTGGGAATTGCAGCTTGGTGACCTCTGGCGTCTTGTTCTGTGTGCTGTTCGGGGTGACGATCGCGGTGGGCATGTCGTCGCTGCCAATGCGACCCACTTGGACAGCCGTCCGGGATATCATGCCGTTGATCGTCGCTGACAATTGTTGAGGGTCAGAAGATACTCCTAACCATCGTTCGTGGACCGACTGAGGTGTATCGCCGGCCAGCGTTGCAGTCAAGACCACGTCGACAGTGGCCGAGCTGTCCGGGTCGTTCCGTCGTATCTCGACGTGCAACTTTTCGACGGCGTTGCTGCGTGGCAACACGGCGACGGCAGAAGAGCCGTTAGGGCCCTCGCCTGTATCGTTGCCCCGCAGCATGGCGTTCGGTCGGGCAGTGCCAGCATCGTACTGGAAGCTTTGTAAACGCTCGCCAGCGCCTCTCGCCGAGATCAGAACTTCTCCCTTTGCAGATTCGTACAGTGCGGGTGCGCCGGTCAGTACGCAGGCCTCCGCATCTAGCATCATTCCCGAAACCCGAAGGCCAGCTCCGTCGATGCTGCAAAGTAGCGGCTGGATCTTGTCGTCAGCTGGCGGCGTACGGAGCAGCTCGATCTGGCGTCGCCAACGCATCTTTTGTTTCCACGTATCGATTGCGAGCTTGTGCCGAGCATCTTCCCACTCCATTTTGATGCGATTACACTCTGGGGTCGCCGAAGGAGCGAGCTTGTACCAGTCTGCTAATAGCGCTTTGGCTTTTACATACTCCTTCGCATCTCCCGCTGCAGCGAGCCACGTTCTTTTCGGTCCGGTTTTTACCCATTCTATCTCGGCTGCGAATTTTGCGTCGAGTTCTGCGAGTCGTGCAGGGAAAGTCTGATCCAATCGTGTGATCTCGGCTGCAGCCACGCGCGATTGCTGTCGCCATTCTGCAGACCGAAGAATCACGTCCTCTATCTGCTTGCCATCATCACCGATCACGATCGTCTTGAGCCGTTTGATTTCCCGATCCCAGTCGGTTTCCACCACCCGTCTACTTTCGACAAACTTTCCAAGCGCCGGTCCGTACCAAGTCCACTCGCCTCCATTCTTTATCTGCTTGACTTTTTCGTGAAAGTCCGCCTCGTCCTTGTCGATCTCTGCTATGCGCTTTGAGCGCACTTCGGCAGCTGCACGAGCGACGCTATTGTTCACCAGCAGCGCGTTGGTCAACATGCTCGACTCGAGTCCGATGAGACCTGTGGTCGAGGCCAGGATGCCTTGTGCATCCAAGTCAAAGTCCAAAAGACCGAGGCAGCCGAGTGCCGCATCTTCTGAGCCGCTTGGCGACTCTGACGGTGTCTTGCCGTCCCGTACGCCGAACGCCAAGACGACATGTGCGCGGGTCTTGTTCGCTTTCAATACGCTGTCGCCTTTTCCTTCCTCCTCTTCCACCACGATTTGCAGCGGATCTTCTTGCTCGCAGTATAGCGCTGCAGCAGGAGCCGTGGTGACCTCGAGCCCATCCCGCAACCGCAGCACACGTCGGACGATCCCTGCCCTTGAAGTGATATTAGCGGTCGACAGGACCCAGCTCTGGTGCACGGTCAACGAGGTGTCATCGGTCACGAGTTGCAGCGGTCGAGACAGACCTGGGCATCGCGAACCGCAAATGAATAGTATTGTCAGCACGACAACCCGGACCCGTCGAGCACACTCGGACGGAAGACAGCACGCGTACCCGTCGAATCGTGGCAGAGGCTACCAGTACCCTCATCGAGTCCCCAATACGCGATAAGGTAGGGTTCCACCCCGCTCGATCGCGTATGCATGGTCTGGCCGATATCCTTGTCGTCCCTGCCCATGCTCCAGAGTCTTATCTCGTCCAAGGCGCCCG
Source organism: Filobasidium floriforme (assembly GCF_021052385.1). NCBI lineage: Eukaryota > Fungi > Basidiomycota > Tremellomycetes > Filobasidiales > Filobasidiaceae > Filobasidium > Filobasidium floriforme. The sequence goes on along the minus strand of NW_025763638.1, from coordinate 747,312 downwards.
CGTAGTACCGCACCTTGTCCTTGAGCATCGCTTTCGCCACGCCATCGAACGAACCCGCCGCTACGCCCGACATGGTAGCCTCGACGAGTCCATTGACGAAGAGACGGGCGGTCTTGATCTCCCTCTTGTACACCAAAGCAACGTGGGTCCAGGCGTCGGACGGGGTCGAAGGCGAATAGGCCGAGATCGCCGGGATAGGGGACGTCGCCGGGGCGACTTTCCCTTCGGAGACCAAGCCGATCCTGACCCGAGTACCGTCACCCCTTGTGGGAAGCAGAGCGACCGTAACGGCTGCCGTTCCGGTGATCGAAAAGACGGCTCGAGCGTCGTCCGGCAAGGCCTCGGTGGAAGTCGTCACTGCAGAACTGGGAATCGTCGCCGTGTTCAGCTTGGCCTCTCCAGACGGTCTCGTCGTGGTAGTAGTTGTCCCGGAGGCATCTGGTGCTTTGATCGTGGTGCTTGCCCCAACCGAATTCGACGTCGAACCCGTGCCCGTACCCGTCTTGACCTCGCTATCTTTTGCAGAGCCGCTCGATGAGGTGCCGCCAGAGGTATTCGTACCGGATGCTGCGGTACCCGTTGTCGACGTTCCAGTGGTCTTCTTCTTGACAACGCCGAAGTCGAACTTGACATCTTCGACCGCTCTCACCGTTTCGTCCCTAACAAGCGCGGCAGCCGTGGCCCAAGGATTTCGCGGCGAGATCCACGCTTCGAGCGTGAACCCGTCCTCGTAGACCTTGGCGTCCGACAGATCGATCGGATCAGTCTCCAGGTAAGTCTTTGTGAATGATCCGTCCAGGAAGAGAGCGCTCTGGGACTCTGTGGCCTTGGGGTTGACATCGGCCGGCATCAGGGGTCGATTACAACGGAATCCACCTTGGGTGATCGCAGGACAAGCTCCCGGTTCCAAGGAGAACGTTGGCTCTTCGTTCAAGTGATCTTTGTGAGCGGGACATCCGTAACTGATACGTCCTCGCGTCCGGATCGCTCCATCGGGAGTCGAATCAAAACTATAATACTCGATCTGCTTCGTCAGGTCGGAAAGCACAAAGACGTTCCATCGGTACGCGTCGTTCGAATCCGTTGGGGTGCGCATGACGCAGAATTTGCCCTGGCTGACGTTCTTGATCAGGTCGATGCAAGTCGTCGGTTCAAAGAAGGGCTTGCCGTCCATATCCCATGCGCTCAAGGTGTCTTTGGCGTGAAGCGGGCGGGAGGATCGGGACCTCTGGTACCGGACGTGGAGTTTCCTACCGAGGACGCCGTCTGCGAGGACGAACCGGTCCATCAAGATGTTGCCATCCACCACGGGATACCCTGCCACCTTGTGCACGGAGACATCGGTATCGTCCGCCCGTCTGGCCTGCCTGAACAGGTAGATGTAGGTCCCATCGGAGACCAGTGAAAAGTCACTCATTCCACCCCCGGTACGTCCCGACAGCCTAGCAGTGGTACTATAGTACGCATCCACCAGAGACGGATCGACCACGCTAGCGTCGACCTCGGCATCCTTCTCTCCACGTACTGGCAGGGCGTACAGTCCTCCCAACTCGGCGTCCAGGTGAACCAGCTCGGTGGGAAAGTACAACGGGCTGCAATCATCTTTCCATCGTTGCGAATCGTAGCGATGTCCGTTCCCCGTTCCTCCGGACGTGGACGCCGAAGACTTCAAGTCGAGTATGTTGTACCAGAACCGTCCGACCTTGTCCAGAGCTACGCCGAGGATCTTGCCTTGATGGCTGATGACCTTTGAGGCGACGAAATCGGTAGATTTACCAGAAGCATCTAACGGTGGCCTAAAACTGCGTAGGGCGTTTGGATTCGTCATAGCTGACGAAGTCGTGGTGTGGACCGCTCGTCAAAGCTGACGTTTCTCCTGCCTTCATCATTCGTGTCCGCTAGACGAGAAGGCACGACCCATATATTCCGCAGAGCCTGGAGACAGACAGACATCCAGGTGTGTGGATCATGAACCGGGGGTATGCTACCAAGTAGTCGTCGTCGTCGTGGTCAGCCGACAAAGGTGATCAAGCCAGACCCCGATGGCTGGGACTTACTCTACACGATCCCATATTTGCCTGCGAAACGAAAAGCTGGGAAGCCACGGGCCAGGAACCGGAGGAAGGCGGAGACACTGATCCATGACGGTGTCACATATCAGGAACTCTGATATTTGGTTCACTGCACCAGATCGACCATGTACATGAGATCATATAGATCATAGATCACGACGACCACCTGACCCAAAGGGATTACGTGGTGCGTAGCAAGAAAGCCGGAAGCAAATATACCTTCGAGATTTACTTCCGCAACTCTACGACACGCAATAGATGATAAAACTCAACAATCGTCGCATCTGATAGCAGGCACACTGGTTGACCACAACGTCCGCAGGGGTTGAGGTCTGTAACAGGAACACCGGAGGAATCAGATGTATCTAGCGCAAAGAATCTCGACCCTGTCGAGGAACACCGAAACTCTCATGAAACGCCATCGAATGGTTCACAAGCCGGCTCATCACAGCCGCGGTCCGGGACATTATATTGTTCACATCGGTGGTGGCTATTCGCTGCTCTGAAGGTCATCGGACTGTGATACCATATAAAAGAACGTTTCTGGACGTCCGAACGAGCCGAGTCGTACAGCATCTTCCCAGCACCTACTCACCCTTCCTCAGTCGACTTTTACCACGGCGACTCGGCTCAACACGAAAGCGCTCGAGGTGAAACCCCAGCGTTTCATCCAACTCGGCGTTTCATCAGGGGTAAGTTTGCATCGCGAGACTACGTGCTGCTGGACGTGACGCCCACTGATAAGCCGAATTAATTTCCTCCAGCTTTTCATCTCTCCCGAGGTGATCGCTATCATCGCCTCCCGACTGCTCTACAAGTCGACATCGATCTTCACTCGGAGTAGGTACCGTAACGATTGCCAATTCCACGCGCTTCCGAAACGCTTACTGTATGACCTATCGCACGGGCATCGACCCGTAGGACCCAATCCGGGGTGAACTCTTTAGCACCAGCTACAGATCCAATCAAGTTTCTCAGACCTCACCACCGAGGATCAGGATGGACGCAGCGGCGACAGCCGCTAATGCCAAACGAGATGCCGCTCGAGCCAGTGTCGCCCGGAGCGCTCAAGCTCTAGCTAGACGCAGGGCAGCGGATAGGCGGAGAGCGCGAATCCAAGCCGCTACCGGTGTCGATCCTGGGGATCAGGAATCGGTCGTCGATAACACCGAAATTGACCAGGCGGATTTCGTCCCAGATGCGACTGTACCTACCTTGCCTCGCCGGTGGATCCAACGTACGCCTCTCGCGGCTGGGACCATCGACTCGGCCGAGTATCATGAGTTGATCCGAGAGTTTCCAACGAGGACCGACGGCTCTACAGAGCCGGAATACCACCCGCTCAAGAGCGATCTACGAGCATTCTCGGCAGCTGGCCCTGATGCCAACCGTCAGGCGACGATGAAAGCAGCCTTGAACAAGATGGTCAGAGCCAGACGACTCAATGCGAGGATTCCCGCGCCCGCCAATTACGAAGAAGTTGTCGACCTGTATGACGACACCGATGCTGCGCGGTCGTTATTGGACTCGCTCTATCCTTCTTCGCATTCAGATTATCAAACGTCTGGTCCGAGGTTGAAGGCATGGCAGCGCGCGGTATTGTTCTACGAGGCCCTTGACCCGAACAGCAACAACGTCGGGAATGACGGCTGGAATCCGGCCAAGAGAGCCCTGCTACCGAATATCGACCACGTAATGCGAGATTTTGGAGACGGTCCTGACGGATGGCCTACCTGGATTTCCGATCCTACCTCGCCCGACAAAGGCGGTCAGATCGACCCCACTACCTCTGACGCTGCCAGATACCGTGCCTGGGTCGTCGTCAAGACCCTGTCGAATCCTATTGTTCTCCCGCACGCCTATTGTTCTCCCAGAACAATAGACCGCATGGAACAATAAAGCACATCCACTCTTCGCACCTTTCCTTTTGTTCTCGCTTAGCAATCTGCGACTCGCTTAGCAATCTGCGACCACTGTCGCAAGTTGCGACCACAACCGCAAGTTGCGACCGCAAACCGCAACTTGCGACCGCAAACCGCAGACCGCAAACCGCAAACCGCAGCACCTTGCCACCTACCAGAATAATATATATAGCAGACCATTCTGGTTTGATTTCATGATCCCCTCTTGTATATTTTATCCTCATGCAAACTATACAACGGTGATCAACTCGATATCCAACAGATTAAGAGTCGGCTGCTCTACCAACGGAGCTCAACGGGCCATTACCTTAGTTTACATCAACCAACCCTCTTCAACATCGACTTAGTTTCATCTAGTGTAGGCACGCGTTCGGCCGAACGTCTTGGACGCCTCGGCCGAACGTCTATTTTTAGACGTCTCGAACGCCTATGACGTTCGAACGCCAACGCGTTGAACGCCTTAGACGTTCGTTTAGGCGTTGGCGTTTGGTCCCCGGATATTGAAGACGTTCGAACGCCTTCAAACATCGCCCAGTAGCGTAGTCGGTAAGGATTCTTTTTAAGATCCAAAGACGTTCCTGTGTTCGGTTCGATTCAGGCTACCGCTGCCGCGATTATTGGCCGATCAGCGCTGCTGTAAGGCCGATCACGTGACAGGCGTTCGGCCTGAACGCGTTCGAACGCCTTGCCGAAGACGTTGGCGTTCGGCCGAACGTCTAGCGATGACGTTCGATGACGCGTTGGCGTTCGGTATTTTTTTGATGACGTTCGACGCGTTCGGAAGGCGTTCGGTGAACGCGTTCAGTCTATGCCAACACTAGTTTCATCATGGCCGACAGTCTCGACCTCGATACTCTCAAGGTTACCAAGCGTACCTACCTTGAGGGTCCCGACAATTACGCGGAATGGTCCCGCTCGATTCAAAACACTTTGATCGATAAGGATCTGGACGACATTGTTGATGGAACTATTCCTCGACCTAATACCCTACCTATCACTACCTTGGCTGCCACCGCCGGCACGGACAACGCTCCGACTACTACCACTACTACGGTCACTACTCCAGCTACAGCCGAGGAACTTGCGAAATGGATCAAGAAAGACAAGAAGGCCTTCGGAATCATCGACGGAAGCCTCAGTCAGCTTGTTCATCACAACCTCCCGTCTCACCTCTCAACTTGGCACGCTCTGGTCCAAAGGGACTCTGCTCACACCGATGAGTACAGAGCGACGCTTCCTTCTGCTTCCGAAAGATTACTTAAACATCTTCAGGAAACCTACTCGGCTGCAAGGGGATCCAGGCGAGCAGAACTTCTTGCAATCATCTGGCGATCCCAACTCGCGGAAGGAGAAGACCCGACTGTCCATACCGGAAAACTCAAGTCGGCTTACTCCGCTATTACCGTCTCTGGCCGATCCCGGATGGACGACAAGGACTTTGCGTTCGCCATCCTCATGTCCCTTCCTTCTTCCTACGAAACCCTCGTTCAGACCTATTATCTCAAGGAGGACTTTCACTCGCAGGACGTCATCGACGCTGTCCGAGCCGAGTACAGGAGGAGGATTGTTCAGGAAGAAGGAATTGAGACTACAGCACTCATCGCTGCCCGTCAACAAGCACGGAACAACACCAACAACATCGGCGGCACCGGAAACAAGAAGAAGTTCATTCCTCGATCCTCCTTTGACAAGAATGCCTTCTGCGAGTTCCATCAGAAGAATGGACACTCAACAGCAAACTGTTTCACCAAGCCCGCCAACTTCAGTACCGGCAACAACGCCAACAGGTACACAAACAACAGTGCCAATATCGCCGCACTCGTAAGCAACAGGAGTCAACATCATGGCATCAACGCCGGCTCTGCTTTCATGGCAAGCATCACCATCGATCACAATGCCCTTCTGGCCCACTCGTCTGCACTCGACATTGTCGTAGACTCTGGAGCTACTCATCACATGGTCCATGACAGGAACCTACTCACTGGAATCAAACAACTACCGATCCAGGCAAACATCACCATAGGCAACGGCGCCAACATCACAGCCAGAGAATGCGGTCAACTCAAACTACCAAACATCACACTATACGATGTTCTCCACGTACCCGAACTGGGACGGAACCTTCTGAGTGTTGGTGCCGCACAGAGCACCGACGGACACTCTTGGACCTTTGCAAAAGACAAAGCGATCCTCAACACCTTTGCAGATGGCCCTGGCAAACCGGTCATCACTGCAACACGACAAGATGGTTTGTTTGTCCTCGATCCGGCAAGCACTCCTATCCGACACAAGGCCGCACTCATCACGGCCACCAATACTGTCACGGACGACAATGTTCTCTACCACTGGCACCGCAGACTTGGCCATCTCAATGTTCGCTCGGTGGTTCAGCTCGGCAAGGAAGGAAGACTTGACAAGACTGTGGATTGGGCCAAAGCCGGAAAAGACATCTACGGCTTCCACTGCTCAGCCTGCATACAGGGAAAAGGATCTCGTCTCCCCGCTCCTGCTTCCAACATCCGAGCCAGCAAACCACTCCAGTCTATCCACGTCGATCTCTGGGGACCAGCTCGAACCCCTTCCATTGGAGGATCCCTCTACTTCCTTACCTGTTACGACGATCACACTCGGAAGGTCAACCTCAGCTTTCTCAAGAAGAAGTCTGAGACCCGGCAGGCTTTGATTGACTATATCAACCTAGTTGAGAATCAATTGGACTGCACGGTCAAGACCATCCGATCGGATCAAGGAGGAGAATTCGAGTCACATGCTCTTCGTGACTACCTCAAAGCCAAGGGCATTGAGCATCACTTCGTTCCAACTGCCGCTCATGCTCAAAACGGTAGAGTTGAAAGGGCGCACCTTACCATTCTCAATCAGGTAAGGACGCTCCTGATCGATAGCGGACTCGATGACAAGTTCTGGGCCGAAGCGGCAAACTACGCCATCTACACCAGGAACCGGGCTCCCACAGGATCTGACAAGCATATCCCGGAGGATCTCTGGAGGCAACGTGAAGTCAACTCCCGGCACCTTCAACCCTTTGGCTGTCAGCTCTGGTTCCGTGACCATAACAACACCAACAAACTTCACCCTCGCTACATTGAAGGGCAACTACTCTCTTACGTTGAGGGGACCGACAACTACAGGATTTGGGATCTACACACCGAAAAGGTCACCATCTCTCGTGATGTGGTCTTTGGTAAACAACCAAAGATTTCCACCAACACCAAATCACTGGAAACCAAAACCCAGTCCACTCAGGTCGACATCGACATAGTACCTGAACCAACATCAGACTCAGACTTTGAAACCGAAGAGGATCAATCGGCTGAAGACAATACCGATACTCTCGACTCACCTGATCAGCCTGGTGATGACACGACCATCCCAAGTGATCAGGCTACACAGGCTACACAGGCCAAACACAAGTCATCCGGCATTTGGAGCAAAGGATGGGATATTGCACCGGTACCGACACCGGAAAACCCAGTCCTGCCTGATGGCTCCCGACGAGTCCGCAAACCACCTGCCAAATTTGGATACTATGCAAACCTCGCTACCGCCGTCATCTGTGGCCATGCACTCATCTCCACGGCCATCCCTCAAACTTTTCAGGAAGCCCACCGATCTCCAGAGTGGGACAAATGGCAGGAGGCTATAAAAGCCGAACTCGACAAGATGGATCAGTACAAGGTCTGGTCCGTCATTGATAGGCAAGAAGCTACATCCAAACCTCTTCGAGCTAAGTGGGTCTTCACCCGGAAGATCGACGGAGAGACCGGGAAGCCATCCGCCTACAAGGCTCGATGGGTAGCAAAAGGATTTCTACAGAAGGAAGGAGTTGACTACAACGAACTCTATGCGGGAGTTGCTCATAAGGATACCATTCGAGTCTTCCTCGCTCTGGTCAACTACCTCGACATGGACTGTGATCAGGTCGACATCAAGGCCGCCTTCCTCAACGGAGAACTAGAGGAACTCGTCCATCTTGAACCTCCTGAGGGCAGCAATATCCCTGCCAACAAGGTTCTCCGACTTCAGAAATCACTTTACGGTCTCAAACAATCACCTCGCTGCTTCAACCAGGCTCTCGACAAGTTCCTTCGATCTCTCGGTCTCATTCCTTCTCCGGCCGACTCCTGTCTCTACATCCGGTCGACCAAGGATACCCTTCTCATCCTCTCCGTCCACGTTGACGATCAACTCATCGCCTGCAACAATCGTCAGGAACTGGACGACTTCAAGACCAAACTCAACGACCGATTTGAGTGTTCCGACGGAGGAGCGGTCTCTTACTTTCTTGGATTCAACGTCTTCCGAGACAGGCCCAACCGGAAGCTCTACATCTCTCAAGAACACTACGTACAGGCGGTCCTGGAAAGGTTTGGCATGCTCGACTCCAAACCGGCAAAGACTCCCCTTCCTTCCGGCTTCCGATCTCTTCCTGCTACCGATGCTGAACATCAGGAAGCCGCTCATGAGGAATATCCAGCAATGGTCGGATCAATCATGTACGCGGCCACCATCACCAGACCCGACATCGCTCATGCCGCTGGAGTCTTAGCTCGGACCGTCAGCAAGTGGAACAAGCAACATGTCCATGCTGCTCGACACCTACTCCGATACCTCCAAGGTACCATCGAACTCTGCCTCACCTATGACGCCACCTCTGGCCAAAGGATCATCCTGGGTTATGCCGATGCCGACTGGGGTGGATGCTTGGACACTCGTCGATCTACTACCGGATACCTCTTCCGTGCTTTTGGAGGACCGGTAGCCTGGAAATCCCGACGACAACCAACCACAGCTCTCTCTACTGCGGAAGCTGAATACATGGCTTCCGCTGATGCTACCCGACAGGCAGTCTGGCTCCGCACTCTTCTCGAATCTCTCGGTCACCCGGTCTCTGGTCCCCTCGCCATTCTCAACGACAACAATGCTGCCATTCAACTATCCAAGAATCCTGTTGCTCATGATCGCACCAAACACATCGACATGAGACACCACTATCTTAGAGAGAAAGTACTCGACAACACCGTTGAACTCTCCCATGTTCCAACTCAGGACAACCTTGCCGATGCTCTCACCAAAGGTCTCGCCCATCACCAATTCCATCACCTTGTCACCGGGATGGGTCTCAGCGGAAAACCAACCTCTTTCGCAAAGGACGCTTGAGTGAGGGGGAGTGTCGAATCCTATTGTTCTCCCGCACGCCTATTGTTCTCCCAGAACAATAGACCGCATGGAACAATAAAGCACATCCACTCTTCGCACCTTTCCTTTTGTTCTCGCTTAGCAATCTGCGACTCGCTTAGCAATCTGCGACCACTGTCGCAAGTTGCGACCACAACCGCAAGTTGCGACCGCAAACCGCAACTTGCGACCGCAAACCGCAAACCGCAGCACCTTGCCACCTACCAGAATAATATATATAGCAGACCATTCTGGTTTGATTTCATGATCCCCTCTTGTATATTTTATCCTCATGCAAACTATACAACGGTGATCAACTCGATATCCAACAGACCCGACGCACTTACAACTCACGGACTAAATTTCAAACGGTCGATGCCAGGAGGAACAAGGTCGCCCGTGATATGGCAGCGCCGGGTTTCGACTACAACGGGTTTTTGCAGGGAGACATCACCGGTTTCACATATGTACCGCCAGGAGACTACCATACAGAGGACTCGGGACGATGATCGTGTGCGCGCTTGTACTAGTACATGTATTTCCGCAAACTCAAATCGAGTGCTTCCCTTAGTCGTGACAATCGCCGGTACCTGAAACGGTATCAGAATGCAAATTAAACTTCCAAGCCATCTGAGAACCCGCCTCACAAGCCACATGACCTCGACGCTTGCGTTCCTCGATGCCCTCTACAGCAGTCAGCACGATGTACGTGCATGCACGACGTTATATATCAGTCGAGCCCCCTGTTTTCTCGAGCGTGCTTTGAACGTTCGGCATACCACGGTCGCATCCAAATTCTGAATCATGACGGACGCCTTCCTTGCTACCCTCAAGGCAAACGAGTCAACGCGCATCCAGACCGCAATTTCCAACGCTGCCGCAAACTATGGCGGAAGATGCCAGGCTGTGGCATATCACAGTGACCGCGGTTTTTACGTCGATTTGAAGTGGAAGGATCAAAATTGGGCGGCCGGCCTGAACGAGTTGCATATCGTGAGTATCTCCTGATTTACACCGCAGGTTAGACCTAAGCGATCACGAGTATCTGCTGACGCGAACATGCCTGGCTTACGTACACTCATAGGAACGCAACCAGGACATCGCCGTGGAGGGCTGGTACGGCGGGGATGGTAGGATAGGGATGAACAACAATAACGCCAACGGAAATTTTTTCATGGGTTCGACTTGGTTGGCCATCCCTAAGGAGGACCCTCGTCTACAATGCGGCACTACGCATATTAGCTATGCCAATATGTATACGAAGAGAATCCAGTTCGACAAGCCGTTCGTCGAGCAACCCAAGGTAGCGGTTTTCTTCCGTAGCTTGAAGCTCAAGCAAGGGCAAACCGGGGACATGCCAGGCGGAGCATGGAGAGCATCGATCAGATGCAGAAACGTCGACCGTGGTGGATTCGATATTAGCCTATCTACGAACAGGCAGGATACCGAGGCAGACATCGACTGGATCGCGCATCTCACTGCCGATCCCACGATCAAGAGCGGGGATTTTCACTGCGTGTTGACAGACTGCACCTCTCCTTTCGAATACCCCTGTGACTTCTCGGACGGCCCGATGCCTAAGAGTCCTGATATCGTCATTCGTGGATGGAGCGAAATTTCCGTCAAATCAGGGGACGACCTCAAATGCAAACACGATCAGAAGGACGTCAGCGAGGAAGGTTTCAACTGGGTCATGGAGGATTTCGTCGGTAATAGTACGGAAACGCTTGGCGGCAATTGGGTGGCCATGATGGCGTAGAACGCAAGATAACGCTGGTTCATGAGCGTCGTTGTATTACGTAGCAGATCCTATTGTCGGGTTTTCGGTCTGTTCACGTGTGGCCTTTACGTTTGGACGGTATCGACAGTGTATAATACACGAGGTTGAAGTAATATCCACAGGGGCTTGCAAGCTTCTACATCACGAGCGGACCCGGGTTTACAAATGCATAGCTTCGACAGTCTAATATTTTCGACAAAGTCTCCGTCGAGTGTCAGCTGACGATTCAGGCGGAAATATCGCAGAGCACACTGAGATTATAGGCACGCAGATATATATATGGACTCGCCCCCGGTTACAAGCGTAGCCGTTCACAGACAGAGGGTTCTCCCGTGAAAGACGCAAAGAAACGTCCACGGATTCATGTGATATCGGACCATGATAACGACCACCATGAACTTGGGTTCAAAGATTGCTCAACGTCGTCGCGTTTCCAGGATGGACGCTAGCTGAACGATCAATTTATCCCGTATCACTTCTGATCAGATCCACAGCATGGCATGGGGTGCCTCACCGAGAGCTTTCCCAGAACGAGCGACCTCAACGGACTCTAGCTCCCGGATCGTACTGCGGGGAGGTAAAGGAACAGTTGTCACTGTTGAGGGACTAATTTTACACCTTGATAGAGCGTTCAAGCTCCAAACATTACAAGCGAAACTAGATTCGCGCAGCCACTAGTGGCGATGGTCAGCCTGGAGCGCGCGTGGCGCTTGTGATTCATTAGAACCAGATCTCGCAGCACTCGACGCCGTCATCTGGGATGTCGGGATATCAGCTACTCTCGATAGATGTAGGATATCTATTGATGCTTACCGCTGAAAGTCCCATCTTCTGGACACTTTCCCGACGTAGCGACGCCCTGATGGGTTCCAGTCACTCCGGTCACGGCTGAGCGCACGCCGGTACGTAATGAGTACAAACACCCCGCTCTGCGGTACCATCTTGCGCCTTCCAGGATACGCCCTTGCAATTGCCGTCACCTTGGGAAACGTCTCTCCTCAACATGAGGGCGGCAGCAAGGAGACACGACACCGAACGCCCACCTGCACTACCGTTACTCTCGTTGCACAAGGCAACACAGTCGACCAGGTTGACCGTGTTATGGATTGCAACGACGACGCCACGCTTGTCATCGGGCTCTCTGCCAGGTCCGTCCTCCGTATCCTTGAAGTGAAAAAAATTCATCAAGAAGCTGCGCCGTCTTCACAAACAGACCGACTCACTTTGAACAGGTTAAAGTCGCCTGTAGCTTGTTCGCACGCATGGAATGCTACCTGTCCGATGGTCTGGGCTGCATTTTGGCAAGATTTGGCTTGTGTCCCGATCCCGAAGAGGGATATGAGTGCGACAAGAGCAGTGCTGGCCGAAAAAATCTTGGTCATCGTGAGTTCGAGTTTCGTGTCCATTTGCTGATCATTGGAGGCGATAACGATGTACTCGTAGGATAGATCTCCAATACCGACCGCTTTATGCGATCCGATAGGGCTTGCAGTCTCCGTAAACGCTCCAAACTTGAATCGGAAAGGCGCAAAGGGAACACCCCGAACCGTGACGATGAGATTACCGAAACACGTATCATCAAAGCTCATCTTAAAACGTCTGCTGCCAATCACCCCGCCCCGTAACCTCCCGGCCGATCACGGCGGCTCCACAATTCCCCCTAATTCGTCAAACATCAGCGCCGCTCTCCGATTCTGAAGCGTCATCGTCCGGGCCAAATCCCCTCTTTCCAACCCGAAGATTCATTCCATCTCGACAGCGCCTATTCTCGCAGTCACGACCTGCCTGCACCGCCCTGGAGTGTTATTACATTCGGTGCCAATAGCTAACGATTTTTCGTCTCAACAGCCGTCGCTCGAGACCCATGCGTGTACCAGCAAGGCCGTTCTTAAAGTGGAAGATATCCCCTACGCCATCGATGATCGACCGGTATCCCAGGCCGTGACATATGTATGTGAACATTGACGTACTAGATCGACTTGGTCCTCCACCGCTCGTCTACCATGGGCTCGACGCACCAAATCCAATCTATGCCCTGCAATGGCCGAACCATCCATAGCTCGACCATCGAACTATCAAGTATCCAGCGAAGAGCGAATAACTTTCAAAAGAGCCCGAGACGAGCTGCCACCCGGTCCGACTCGGGTCGAAGAAAAGCGTATTTCATCTTCATGTTCATGATATCCGCCCCCCAAATCACACGCAATATGAACGCCCAGACTCGAGATGATGTGCCGCCCGAGATCCTTCAAGTCCTCGAGAAGAATACGTGTGTGTATGCTTGATTTTCTCTCTCTCTCCTCGCCATTGGACCGAGTCGGCCACGAGACGATCGCATCGTCCCGGCGATCAACATGGTCTGCCACTCCGCCCTCGCCTCGTCTCGATCCGCCCTCTCATCCTCGCCGCTCTCGATCGACATCGACAACGACATCGACATCTGCCCTTTTTTAACCTTCCACCCCTACGGACAGAGGGGAATCTTTTCCCGGGTTTGTAAGAGCATCTTGCCGCTTCGATGCATCCAGAGGCTTCCGTGTTCGTACTCGACTCGAGAAATACTGTGAGTCTCCGCCTCGATTCACGAGGTACTGTAGGTCTCCACCTCTTGATCCCAGAGTCGTGTCCAGGCTCTGTCTTTGAATTCGACATGGCACTTCATCCGAGTTCAGGTCGAAGGTCGAGATCGAGGCTGAAGCTCAGGTTCGACCCGACGCCGAGAATGAGGACGAGGACGAGGTTCAGCTTCCGGTCGAGGTCGAGAATAAGGATGGGGCCGAGGACCGAGGGTTGAGGTTCGAGGTCTGGTGCTACGGTGGTCGTTGTGTGACTTGTGATGTATAATATAATGCATGCGGTCCAATCTAAATGCTTGCGAAGAGAGAGACTGCCGGTGAGGTGCCTCGACTCAAGAAAAGATTGACGGAGAGGTGAAGTCGTGGAAGAAGAAGAGACGTCCGAGCGAGCGAGGTATCTTCCTTTCGGGCTGGATGGGTTGGGCTTGTGTTGGGCGAGATCTCTGCGAGAACAAGACGACCTAAAGATGATGTACTATGCAGTACCGTTCGTGCGATTTGAGAGTCAGGAGAGATCAGCACACGATGTAATCGAAGACGAGGATGGAGAAGCGCATTCCCAGCTCTCCCCCCAAGGCCCCCCACTGATCCTCCTTCGACCGTCCATCGACATCCGGAATTCGAAACGATCCACTCACCTAGTCCACCACCTTCTCCACCACCTTCTCCACCACCTTCTCCACCATCTTCTCCACCACCTTCTCCACCTCCACCACCTCCCCCGTCTTCCCCCTCAAGATTAGAGGTCGATCTTATACGCAACCCGATTCGTCGTAGCGACCTTGTCGTACAACCTCCTCGCCGCCACGTTGTCCGGAGCGGTCAACCAATAGACCCGGGAACACCCCAATCTCGCCTTGGCTTCCTCTTGCACAGCTTCGATCAACATCCGTCCCCCTCCCGTACCCCTAACCGTGGGGTCGACGTAAAGGTCGTTCAAGTAACAATGACGAGTGGACGCTGGGGCCCAGGCGGAGGTATGCGTGAGGTAGTGTGCGAGTCCGATATAGGTGTAGGTGTACTTTGTCGGCCTGTGAACTTGCTTGTCCTTGTCCTTGTTCTTGTCCTTGTCGTCTCCTTCGGTTTCGTCTCCGTCTTCATCGACGTTTGAGTCTTTGGCGTCTGTGAGGACCAGGACGAACCCGCCCAGATCTCCATCCTCCCTAACCAGCCTGCTAAACGTATCCCTATACTGTTCCTCCGGCAGTGTCGTATTGTAGAACTCGAGGTAAGCTTTCCAGAGGGCGTGCCATTGCTCGTAGTCGGTCGTGTGGTCGATAGGGATGCAGAAGGGGGTTGAGGTTGGCATTGCGATGAGATGATGTATGATGTATGATGTGGTCGAGCGTCGAGCGTCGAGCGTCTGGGTGTGTGAGAGTTCGGAGTATCCAGGTATCCGATGCGGCGGCTGTACGATATGGAGAGAGATCGAGAGCCCTATGTATATGGGGATGGGGTGTCCCGTTGAGCCCGAATGTCCCGGCGAAGAGGAAGAAGAGGTCGAGGTCGAGGTCAAGGTAAAGTCACCTTGCGGTCGGGGTGATTGATTGCAATTGACGTGCGATCTCGATCGAAATATAGTTGTATAGCTCAAGCAGTACTGCCGTTCAACTTGGAACAAGGACGAGGACGACAGGTTCTCTACATATATGTATAGATGACATGATTGCGAGATCGTAGAATGGATGAACATCGTCGTCGTCGTCATCGAGTCATGAGGTCAAGTCATCCGGGTACAAGCGAGGTTATACAAAGAGATATCACATCGACCACCCGCCCACGACCTCCTACCCTATCCGCCCTACTCCTCGTCCAAGACCATCTCATAAACCGTCTGCTCATTCTTGGCCAACTTGTCGTACAACTCCCTGGCCACCTTGTTCTCCTTCTTCGTATGCCAATACAACATGTGTTGCGACCCTTTACCAGTGATCTTGCCGTCCAAGGCCTCCTGCTTGACCCGCATGATCAACCCCGTCGCCCCTCCCTTCCTCCTGTACCCAGGGTGGACGTAGAGGTCGATAAGGTAACAATGCCCCTTCTCGGACCAGGTGGTAGGGTGGAACAAGTAGAGGGCGAAACCGATCGGCCTGACCATCTCTTCTCCGTCTCCCCCGGGGGACAAGAGCATGAACCCGTAAACGTCCCCCTTTGGACCCGTATCGACGAGCCGGTGGAAAGTCTTTCGGTACTGGTCGGCTGGGAACTTCTGCTCGTCTTTCCCCTCGACGAGGTAGGCACGGAAGAGGTCGGACCAGGCTTGGTAGGAGGTGGACGAGTCGATCGGGGTGATGGTGAATTCGTTCGAGGTCATCGTCGGTGTCGTCGAGTGAGTGGGGAGGTCGTCGTGTGTATGTTAGGTGAATGAGTGTCTGAGTGAGTGAGTGCTTCTGAAAGACCATCGAAAGCTGACCTTCTCCTCACCCTATCTAGCTCCTCTCTTCTTTGCCTTGTATCTCATCCTAGCAGCCCAGGACCCTCCGTTGACGTTCTCGACGATTCTTCGAAGACGACGATTCCCGGCGATGACGACGACGATCCTTTCGTTCCTTTGTTCCCCCCTCGCATCTCGATACAGTCAGTGAGTGTACATCTTTGTCCACCTGCGAGGTCACGAGCTCGTAGGTCTGGACGGGAAGGGTCGGGAAAGGACACCTCAAAAGGCAAAAGGACCTAAAGGACCTTTCGAATTCTGCTCAGGCTACTTGGAGAAAGGAAAGGAAAGGATTCTCCGAGTACCGATGAACGCGACATGGTCAACATGCAACATGACGAACATTACGAATGGTGTTCAAGTCAGGTACTCGACCGACGAACGGACAAAGTGATATGGAACGAGCGTATGGATCGAAGGGGCTGCTTTTTACGATTGAATCCCTTTGCGCTGTTAGTACACCTCTTCGACAACCCGGATCTGACTCGAATGAATCGACAAGGCAGGGACGTGATGGCGATGGCAGTGCAAGTCATAAGATGCGATGTGGTTCCCATATCCTTTGCAGACCGCGACGCAGGAAGTGACGATGACAATTACGATAAACGCAAAATTGATGGTGTTCTGGCGCGGTACATAGGGTCTTGTAATTTTGGTTTCATCGAATTATCGCTCGTTTCACCCCGGAGCGAACTTTGATCGCTTTCTTCAGGACGCGACACGCCATGACTGGCCCCCGATCTGGACGCAGTGGCGCAAATGCTTCGGCAGAGTCATGCCGGGGCAGGGGCCATCCTGCCCCGGATCGCCGCGATGCGAATTGAACTTAGCGTGGCCGACGTCCGTCGGGAAGCAGTACCGCCGCCGCAAGGCTCTTTGGTAGGCTCAGGGTTTGTCGGGGTTGAACATCATCTTAATCATTGACAATTTGATGCGCCGTATCTCAAACGTGGTCGCAATCCAGTCACGGTTTGGGCCGACAACTTTGCATGGTCAACTGCGCTGGATCTCAGCTGGATGGTCGGACCAAATCATGGCAGCAATCACATCCAGACGATGAACGTCTAACTACAGGCTCAAACGATGGTATAGACTAACTTTTCCGCCTTGTACGAGCCCCGTCCCAAGATGGCGATACCTTCATGCACTCGCTCAAGCCCGTGTCCCACCCGAAGGGCCTGGGGAGTGTATCGGCTTGACCCTTGCCCTTCCTCCCATCCCGCAAAGATAGCGGGCAGCTCTTCAGTCACCCATTCGTAGGACTGCTTGCGATCGTTCGCATTGGCCGGAAAGTCGAAAGCATTGGCAAATTTGAACTGCAGCGCTTGACGATCAGGATCGGATCAATCTGCCATCTATTGACGGACTTACTGCGTATCCGACGAGCGTGTAAACTAGGACGAACTCGAGCTCGACATCCAGTCGTCGAGACACCACTTCTTCCGAGGGGGGCAAGGTCGACATTACTCTACCTCCACTAGGGCCAATGGCGTCTACCAGGCGTGATCGCGAACGATCAGTCAAAGTCCACAAGGATATGCGGAAAGTTGAGAGGTCTTACCGATACAAGACTCGGTCGACTTGTTGCTGGCCGGGGTATCGTACGCCGCGAATATTCCCTGTTCGCCCGCAGCCTCTCGAATTTGCTGGACGATGTCCGGATTGCGGTAGTCGAAGCACCTTTCAGCACCCATGTCCATGAGCCGTGAGTGGTGATCAGGTGCAGCAGTGACAAAAGCTCGATACCCGGACAGGTGAGCGAGCTGGATGGCATGATGCCCAACTGCAGTAGCGCCTGTCTCCGACATTGCACGTCAGCCAAAGAAAGCTCAGTCTATCGCAATCTCCAGGCCAAACTCACCTCCCCAAACAAGCAGGATTTTCTTGACCTCTGACGTGTCCGGTTTCGAAGGCCTGGCGAGATCCCAGCGCATGTAGAGCGTTTGCACCGCTGTCAGATGGGTTGCCTGGAGATTTCGCAAATGCGAAAACACACTTCGATGAGTCGCAATGAGAGCTTGATGAGACGCAAGACTGACCGTGATAGCGGCACCTTCGGTGAAGCTCATGCCTTCTGGCATCGCCCATAAGAGGGCTGCGTCATAGATGGTCACTAGAAACAGGCCCGCTTAGTCTCATATCCAGCACTTAACCCACGTAGAGTAAACGTCGTTAGTAACTTTACCTTCTGCTGCCGTACCGTTCGTTCGCGACGAGGCACCATAAACCATTCCCGCTACCCTATCTCCTACTTTAACGTGTCGGACTTCGGAGCCGACCGCTAGCGCAACGCCAGCTCCATCGGTACCCATCACAACAGGCTGGCGAGACGTCCAGTCACCATGTGCGTGCTATCCATCAACCCATTCACTCGGTCAGTACCGATTACAAGAAGGGATCCTTCCAATAGAACACTACTTACCTTGTAATCGGTACTAAGTCATCATAAGTCGGTACAATACGGTCATCGATGGTCAACAATGATGATATTTCAACGGGCATTCTACCTGCTCACGGATTGAGTGCCACTGCGTGGTTCTTCACAAGTACTTGGTGTTCGGCCAAGACGTATCCCTTTTGTAGATCATCGAGGACGATCGACTGAATCGTTGGTGTTCGAAGATCAGGAGAAGCTACGACGGCTCGGAACGAGCTAGGTATGCTTTGAGCAGACATGTTGGTGAACCAGGATGGTCAGACTGAATATGAAGATCCCAAGTCACCCTAATGTCGCTGGGGCCGGAGAGTGAAGCGCGCAGATTGGCAAGTCTATATATGCTGATCGCGGCAATTTGAACCATAAGGGCCATGACTGACACTAAGATACCAAAAGGGAACGTTGTGTCTCATATCTTAGTCATGTTTCACGGTAGAGAATCGAATCTTACTCAACATTTGCAAAGATGAAAACCACTTCAAATTGATGGGTTGCAATATCGCGCTGGTCGACGAAGCGCGCGTCCGAAGCTTACTGATATTGTAGTCAGCTCGACGGGGGATTGGTAAATAACCAGGTAACGGAATGAGACACGCGCGATGCGGAGACGCAAACGTTCGAAAATTCGCTCACTCTGCGTTGTATGAACAGTCATGTATATAAGTGGTTTTCCAAACAACCTTCTTTTGCTGGAAAATTGTCCTACGTTATCGAGGCGCCCTGAAATCATCATTCTCTTCGACAAAGATGTCTTTCTCAAACACAATGACTGGCGCTTGCTTTTGCGGAAACGTCACGTACGACGTAATCAACGTGAACGCCGAGACGTTGGATGGCATTATCTGTCACTGCAAGGTGAGCGAGCGGTGGCAATTGCGATCGCCCTCCGCGGAATTCTATGCTTGTCTATAACCCGATCGCAGTCTTGTCAACGATTGCATACTATGGTCTCTTACAACGTCGCTCTTGACAAGGATCAACTCCGACTGACGAAGGGCGAGCCCAAGGTATTCCGTCCGCGACATTACATAATCTGCGGCACCGCTGATCAGCGCTGACCTTCACCAGATGTACGAGGATTTCCATGCTGATTCTGGCAAGCGGATCGTTCGATTTTTCTGCGGTGATTGCGGTTCAGCGCTATACTCTTATCCGGACTCGATGCCCGACAAGGTGTTTGCTAAAGCTGGATCTCTCGATCAACTCGAACGAGTGATTCCGAAAGTTGAAATTGTAGGGCAGCTGATACCCCTAATTCCTAAGGGAGCTGATCCCGTTCCCCTTATCGAATGCTACAGTTCATTGAGCGTGTCATCAACGGCACCACTCGGTGAGTCGAAAGGACAAACGTAACGAAGACTGCAGCGAATTGAATGGTACTTCTGATCGAACACTGCAGTGAAGCTAAGGCTCGCAAGACCACTTTATTCGAGGGAATGATGGCGAAGCAGCTCAGCTAAGCGTCCGTTGATTGTACGACCCGAACGCAGTCTAGTTTCCCTTTGTGAGATATCTAGCTTCCCTCTGTGAGACGTAACGAGAAGGTCGCACCATGTTATGGTTCAATCCAGCGGCATCGTGGTCCGGCCCAAGGCTTGAGTTCCTGACGACTGTTTCCTTTCGCGTTGCGTCTGCCCTCCCTTACGGGTCAGGGGTTATTGATAGTAGTTTCATAGCCGACATGAAGTGCTGATTACAAAGTGAGATCGACTGATCGGGGATTCATGCGGTACCGGACCAATCGTAGACGGCTTTTGTCAAAGGCAGGTCACGGCCTTCAAAGGTGGGTGGGCTCCTTTAGACAGAGCCCAAAGACTCAGAGACTCCGGAGCCCTCATCGACCCTGACCCAGACCCGGGACGACTTCGTCAGGCCCATACACCGGTGCTTCGTTCAAGAGCGGGTCGAGGGCTCTTGTATTCAGCTGAGTTTTGGTCAAGATGTGAGATATTCGTCAGTTCGCGAGGGCGTCATAACAAAGTCAGGGCTTTATGAGTTGGACGAGAGGAGGATTAAAGGAGGGGGGGGGGGAAGTCCTGAACGCACCAAGTGAGGTCCGAGTTGTGAGAGTTTGGTGACCCCGAGTAGACGCATCGTCGTCTCGATCTCGTCCCGCATGACTACAAAACAAGACGACAACCGAAAGCTCGTTGTCAGCAAGCCCATCCGGCTTCTACATCCCGCTTGATTTAGAGAGTAAACCAACTCACTCTCTATTGCATGCGCCACCCCATCCTCCCCATAAGTCAACGCGTACATGAAAGGTCTCCCCATGCCCACCCCCTTTGCGCCCAGGCAGAGCGCCTTGACTACGTCCGTGCCTCTTCGAATCCCGCCGTCGATATATATCTCGCATTTCCCACTCCGGAGGATTTCTGGGTAGAACTTGTTGATCTCCAGGAGGGTGTATAGGGCGGGTGGCGAGCTGGGTCGGCGGATAGAAATGGGATGAGCGAAAACGAACGATGATCAGAAGGGAGCGTGGGAAGTCCGGAACGTACCCATCCAAGGCTCGTCCGCCGTGATTGCTGAGGTAGATGGCTTCGCAGCCCATGTCATACGCCCGTTTAGCATCCTACCCGCACATCGACCCCGAAGAAAGCACTCATACCGCATCAGCCTGCCAGTCATCGCTCGCTTAGCAAAACTCAAGCAGATGGGCGCCTTACCTCGACGGTCTGGATCCCCTTCAAACCGATGGGCAACCGCGTATGTCGTCTCAACCAGCCGATATCCGACCAGTTCAGTTTCGGGTCGATGAACCCTCCGACCGAACGGCCGATCCCACCGCCTTTACTGTCGGATTGGATCTTGCCTCCCGAGATCCCCGAGGCCTGCTCGTCAAACAAACGAAAGACGTAATTGTATGTGAGACACGATCTCACAACAACTTCTTCAGATCAAATCTCAAGTCCAACACCGAGACTCACCACCTCGATCTCCGCCTTGCCCCTCTCATCAGCCTCCCTCTTTCCCGGCGCCGCAGCGTCCACGGTGACGAAAATCGCCTTCAACCTCCCCAAGTCCTCTATCTTCCTGATCAACGCCTCGCTCTTCTCCCTCTTCTTGTCGACGTAGAGTTGCATGAAAAAGGTCTGATCGGGTTCGGCTCGGGCGTCGATGATGGTCTCTAGGCCGGCGGAGGCGTTGGTAGAGATCTGCGGGATGACATCGGCGGGACAAGAGCGGGGTCAGCGCCGTGACCGAGTAAAGAGAGGTTGCGTAGGGGACTGACGAATTGGATGATCCCGTGTTCACCAGCGACTTTGGAAAAGGCCGCCTCTCCATCCGGATGACTACGAACAAGACGGCGTGTTGAGCTCTAAAATTCAGACGAGCACCTCGACACCACTTGGAAAACGGGACTCACCTCAGCTTGGCCATCCCCGCCGGCGCAACAAAGATCGGCAGGGACGTCTTGTGTCCCAAAAACTCTGTCCGCGTGTCCACCGTATCGACGTCGATCATGACCCTGGGTCGGAAGAGGATCGCGTTGTACGCCGATTTGTTCAAGGCCAAGGCTGTCATGTCATAACATATGCGATGTTGAGCGAGTGAGAGATCGGACATCAGTCCATCTCGTCGTGTTGAGCTGAGGGGCAGGAAAGGCTCGCTCACTCACTCAGCTCGTCAGTCGCCCCAGCCGAATAATAAGACCAAGCTTTCGCATTCAACAATTGCTCAGCTGCGGGCTACCGTACCATCCAAATCAAACAATCAGCGAATCAATCAGGTGGTAGTAGCACCAGAACTCAAGAACTACAGGGCCCGAGGACTGATAGACGTACCGCAAAATCCGGCAACCCAATGATCTGCCCTAACGGCACCTTGTCCCCCTCCCTCCCCTCAGAACCCGCTTCGGGCTGTGCTTCCACTTCCTTGACGGTCGTCGGATCTACCAAGCCGATCATCTTGTCCGCATCTATCCCGCTCTCCAAAGTGCCAGGTGGATGGAGGGGCATGAAGATCTTCGTCGCGTCTTTCCCTGCGTGTCGGAGGATCGGGGCTTTTCCTCCTGGGTGATCTTCGATGAACTGAGTATGGGTTAGGAGATAGGAGACTCGTCAGTATGGGATTTAATATCGCCGCAGGGAACTTCCGATGCCGAGTGTTAGTGTCAATTGGACACTTACCTCGGTCATATCCCAAACCTTTCCCTCGATGACGACCCAAAGATCCCCTGGTTTGTTGTGCTTCTCGACCTCTGACATCGAGATCAGACCTCTTCCTGCTCCTTGTTCCAGTTTACGATCGCGAGGTCGAGTCTCGGTGTCGAGGTGGACCCGATCCCTAGTCAGGTAAAGGTAGGCGATCGTACCGCATGCCAAACTGGCTCCCTGGGTACAAACGAAATGCAGGCAGGACTGAAGGTGAGCTGTCGTACCATCAAAGATATCGAAAGTCGCGCGACTTACGATGGTAGCCGCACGCCATCCTTGGCCTCGACCTGTTCTTGCTGGTTCTTGTAGGCCAAGATTGGGCGCATGATAGCGTCGACGACAAGCCTGACGAGATGTAGGCTGCCTCGAGGTCGTCGCTATGGCGCGCCCAAGGGCAAAGGTGGGAAATCGATTCTGCATGATCAGAAGTCGTCTGTGTTTGTCGCTCGCTCGCTCGCTGTGGAACAATTGACGCGCGTGTAAATGGGGATTTGGGGCGGGATGAGGGGGGACGTCTCCTCCCTCTTTGAACGATCTCTTTGTGACTGGAAACTCGACCGTCTAACCGTTGGGAAGCGAGGTTAGCCGAACGTGTCTCTCTCTGGTGATCTGGTGTCATCCTGATCGTTTTAATCAACAAGTGTATCGCCCATCGAGCGAGGGGGAGGGGTGGGGGACGAGAGGTGGAGGCAAGCGCGCGCGCATGCAACGCCGGCGAAAGGGACGAGAGGGAATCGGCGATATGTTCCCCCCCCCCCCCCCCCCCCCCCGGGCCGGGGTGTGTTCCAGCTCTTTTTATGTGATCGCCGATCGCCGAAACCAGAAGACCGAGGTCGAGCGTGAGAGGGAGAGGCGACAGGGGGAATCGGGTGTTTCGGATTTCTCCGTGATCGCGCGGTCGGTGACCCCCTAGCAGGCGCAAAAGCCATGCGAGAGGTAGAGAGATATGGAGACCTCGTGTCGTGTACCGCATGCTGTGGTGTGTGCTGGCCGATTTTATCGAGTGGGGCCGAACTCCAGGCTCTACGAAGGCCCATGGAGCCCCTCGGATAGTCGCGGCTCTCGGCTCTCTCGATATCAGGCAGGAGTCGACCGTCACCCTTTGATCGCGTATATATGACCCTCGGGCTCTTCCCCGTCGTTCGTTATTAAAGTCGATTCTGACCGTAGAGATACACGAGGAAGCTCGGATCTTGCCCACTTACCGAATTTTGTTAAGCTTCAAGGGCATCCACGACCACGACCACATCCTGCACCCATAACCACAAACCTCACTCATCGCACGATGACCCAACCCCTCCGACCCACCACCTCGATCGACGATCATGAAAAGGAGAAACACCTGACCGAGCACGCCGAGTATGCCAGCTCTGTCAACGGGGCGGGCCACGAGCTCGCCGTCGTCCTCCCCGACTCCTTGATCGGGATGACGGAGGAAGAGACGGAGGCTATGGACAAGCGCATTACCAGGCGCATCGACTTGATCATCATGCCCGTGAGTGATCACGCAACGGACGGGCCATCCCAGTCGTCCTGCAGATGCCGATACCGATACTGACAGACTCACTGGACTCGTGCGGGTACTGTACGCCTGTGCATTTGTAGGTGCTCGTACTGCTCTGTAAGTTTGTGTGACTGGCGTTTCACCTTTAGCCGGGATTCGAAACGATGATCCCATCTCACCCTCTTCGTCGTGCGCTTCAGACGTCCTCAACTACCTGGACCGTCAAGTAAGCCTTTTGATAACCTCCGATCGCACCGTCTCAAACTAGGTTTGCACATGTACCAACGCCTCTTGCCTCTCACTCTCACTCCGCTCCTCGCTCGCAGAACATCGCCTCTGCCAAGCTCGCCGGAATCATGGACGACCTCTCCCTCAGCACGACCGACTACAACTCTGTCGTCTCCATCCTCTTTGTCGGTTATATCGGGTTTCAAGTCCCCTCGAACATGATCATCGGCAAGATCTCCCGCCCGGCCTTGTACATCTGTTTGGCTTGTGCCGCTTGGGGTGTGGTTTCCGCTTTGACGGCGGCGGTGCATAATTATGTCGGGTTGATGATGGCACGGGTGGCGTTGGGTATCACCGAGGCGGTCTTCGTAAGTCTCATAGTCTTGCCTCTTTTCATCCCCAGCTAGAGCGAAAGTTTAAAATTACAGATTTTGACATCATCATTATTCCACTTTTTTTCTTAGTTCCCCGGGGCGATCTTCTACCTGAGTTGTTGGTACACGTAAGTCCGGATGGGACGTGGATCTTGTCGATCCGTACTTACCCGTCTCATACTGTACTCCTCTCAGCAAGAAACAATTCGCCCTCCGTACTGCCATCCTGTACAGCGGTTCGCAACTCGGGAACGCCTTCGGACCTCTCTTGGCGATCGCCATCCTGGAACTCGATGGTGCTCACGGGTTGGCAGGCTGGAGGTGGCTCTTGTGAGTACGAATTCCAGCGCGTACGAGAACGACATGTGGAGATCGAGTCCCACTCACGATCTCCTTGCCCTCGTTCTTGAACCAGCCTGGTCGAAGGCGTATTCACCGTCGGCATCGCCATCATCTGCATCTTTATCCTTCCCGACGTTCCCCAAAAGGCCCGTCTCCTCACTTCTCAAGAGAAGGATCGACTTGTCTACCGCCTCCAGATGGATCGAGGACAGGTTGACAACAGTTCCGAGATCTCCGCCTGGAAGGGGTTCATGATGGCCGTGACCGACCCGAAGACCTGGTTATTATGCGGGATCTTGACTTCCACGTGAGTGATATGCGATCTTCTGCGCCGTTTCATCTCATCTCAGGACGCCACGAATACAGGGTCTGATTCCTTTTCTTTTCGATGATCTAGTTACATCGCCGCGGCCGTAAACAACTTTTTCCCCTCGGTCGTCTCGACCCTTGGCTACTCTCGAAACATCACCTACTGCTTGACTGCTCGTAAGTACGGGACGGATACCTTGATATCCAGAGTTACGATACTTATGTGCCCCTGCTATCGATAGCTCCCTTCGTGCTGTGCGTCTTTGTGATCATCCTGAACGGTATGCATTCGGACAAGACCCAGGAGGTGAGCCTCAACGGAATTCTCGCCAAACATTCCTGAATACTGATCGATGCTCTATCATGGCGATCGCACTGCATAATCAGCGATACTTGCATATCGCCTGTCCTCTGGTGATTACTGTCGTCGCCAACATTCTCGCTGTGGCCACGACCAAGACCGCGCCGCGATACGTGGCGATGATGTTGATGCCCGCTTCGTTCTACGCGAGGTGAGTTGTCCGGCGCACGTAAGACGAAAGAGCGCTCCGACTGATGGCCTGGCGCTCGTGTTTCATAGCGCTATTTGTACCCTATCCTGGATCTCGGGTAGCACCGTTGGACCTGCTATCAAGCGGGCCGTCGTCTTGTCCATGATCAACGCCATCAGCAACACGCCCAATGTTTGGACCGTAAGTCGAGGGGCGTTCGTCACCAGGGTTTTCACTCTGAATCCTGATGAACCCCATCTGCGCTTAGGCCTACCTCTACAAGTCGCCTCCTCGATATCTCGTAGCCTTCTCGGTCAACCTGGCGGCAGCCGTCATCGCCATCGGGTTCGCCAGCATGACCTATCTCTACCTCCGCAAGCAGAACCGCAAACTCGAGGCCGGGGAACCCATGGGCAATTCGGGTCCCACCGAAACTCAGATCTCCAACGGTTTCAGGTACCCTCTGTGAGACCTGAAGATCTCTATGTGCCCTTCATATATCAGTACGCGCCTTCACGTCGTTTGTTTTGTATCTTGTTTGCCTATCGCTCTATTGTTTCAAAGACTCCGGTAGGGAGGGGATCTATGTCGTCGGTCCCTATGTCCTATGTCTTATGTCGTGTAACCCCTGTGTCATATGCTTGATCTTCTCACAATTCACTTTCGACCAGATGCAACCGCGAAAGACGCTTACTCGTATACGTAGACAAGCTGCACTAGCACTGCAATCTTTGATCCAGGGCTGCTCCTACACAGATTGACTGCGCAATTGCAAGCCAAGTGATATGTCGGCGTGTCGGGGTCACATGCTTGATTGATAAGTCGGTCGGATCGCGCGCGGATTCGTGAAACGCTCGATCTCACCATATAGTTAATCTCCCGGTCAGGCGCTGCCCAGGAACGAGGTTCTGCAGGGCCTGGCCAAGTTTACGATAAACAGCGACATGGATAGTTTTCAGGTCTAGAAAATCGGCGTTATGTCGTTGGAAAACAGTCGCGCAATCTTGACCATAATTTGCCACCCGAGCTGTGGCTGTTGATGGTTGCGCTTCGTGTCGCACTCGCGGATTCTATTATCGGAATGGTAGCATTGAGTAATGATGGAACAAATAGCTTTTGAAATAAGATGAAGTAGATCGTGTTGCTGTCAGGCGTTGAACAGACCGACCACGACGTCAAGATAGGTGCAGACAGCAGCATCGCAGGCCCGACACAATTTAATCACTTGCTCGACAAGCTCTTCATTGCATTTGATATATTCCCTGTTTCTTATTGACAACCAAACAACCGATTCGCACAACAGTTTCTCGATCCCGTTTGTTACTGCGATACAATATTTCCCTTCATCACTGTCTTCATAATCTCACTAATCCTCCGGTATTAGCGTCTCTCTGGGCCCTATAGGAAGTCGCTTGGACGTTTCAAAGGGGACCGTGCGCGGCCTGTTCGTCGCGCTCCTTGTAGGCCAGCCTGTGAGCGGCCCTGATCTCCTTGGACTTGCGAATCCCGAATCCGTGCTTGTAACATTCTTGTACCTCCTCCAACGACAGACCGCTGACCTCGAGGTAGAAGAAATAGATAAAGATGAAGCCGAGCTGTCGTTGAAGAAGTGAGCGGAAGATCGGTCAGTCAAGTATCTCCCGATACGGCAAAGCTGCGCACTCACAGCACAGATTCCAGCGTAGATACCGAAAGCACCGGCTGCTCCCACATGCTCCATGATGGTCAAAAAGGTGGCACTGATCACGATGTTGGCGGCCCAGACACCTCCAGCCAAGATAGCAGATCCCATTCCTCGCAATTCGAGAGGGAAAAGCTCGGCGCATTGCTGTATACGATGCAATTTCTTAGTATCAGCGACACCATCAATGATACTTGCTTCCAAACAACGAGACCTACCCATGTGATGTTACCTGAACCAGTCGCGTAGAAGGCGATGAAGACGACCATCATTCCCAACATCATGTTGGACCAGTTCTTGGGGTAATCTTGCCCTTCGATCAGCTTGCCACCAGTGTCTGCAGTCATTTTGGCAAATGCAACGGCAGCGAGAGCGAGACCGGCAACCATTCCAGGCTGAGTGCAGAGCAAGATGCGTCGTTTGCCGACTCGATCCAACAGGAACATGGCGACGATGGTGAAGAAGAGGTTGGTACCCGAGACGATGAGACCGGTAGCGGTTGGGTTGTCGAATCCGGCCATGGCAAAAATAGTGGCAGAATAGTACACTGAGTATTGGGGTAATCATCAGCACAAGAGCGATCGAGGAAACGTGAAGTGCGCAGGCTCACTCAAGGTGTTGAAACCGCACAATTGCTGGAAAATACCGATTCCCAAGGCCGTAATAGCAGGTCGCCTATAAGGTCCGTGCGTGAGGACCATCTTCCAGCGTTGCCAAAGCGTGGTCGACTCGACAAGTCGAGCAGAGATCTTGACGTTCTCTTCCAGGGCTGCAAACTTGAGGTCGATGTACCGGGACGACATGCTGCTGTACGATCGGTCCAAAGTCAAACGAGCCTGCTCGCGACGACCTTTGAGGAGGGAGTATCGAGGGCTCTCAGGAAGGCTGATGCGAAGCATACAAGATTAGTCAGAGGACAGGAGACGGAGCCATGAGCTGACTCACAAATGGATAGCTGCAGCTTGCATGAGAGCAGGGACCACACCGATGGCAAATTGGATTCGCCAGCCGTGTTGACCGGTCTATATGGAGTTTGGTGACGCGTCAGCTATCAACAGATCATGTGCGTTCGTCAAGTTGCTCAACAGACTGACGAGCGGGACACCGATACAGTAACTGAAGAACTGCCCTCCCGTGATCGCGATGGACTGAATGGTGACAAGAGCGCCTCGGAATCGTGTGGGAGACAATTCACCGATGTCTGCGGAAGAAGTACACGTTAGCCATCGATCTGAGTTACGGGTGTTCGTCTATGTTGCTCACATAGAGGCGCGACGGCGGCAGCGATTCCAACACCCCACCCGAGGACAATTCGACCGACAATGACTTGGGCGACGGAAAATCCAGCGCAAATGATGATGGCTCCTACAACAAAACAGGCATCTCCGACAGCGAGTACCCATTTACGGCCGATTCTGTCGGCGAGAGAACCCCCAACTAAAGCGCCCATCAGAGCGCCAACAGAGGTTCCCGAAGAGATCCATCTATACAGACGGAGTTGCAGCAATCAGCAGGCCATAAAGGAATGCAGTGGCATGTGGGCGCGTACTCTTTCTCGGTATTGTTGAGGTAGTGTCCCAGGTCGTCTCCGATACTGACGAGCGAGGCGCTAATGACCCCTGTATCGTATCCGAAACAGAAACCGCTACAAATAGAAAGGTCAAGTCAGTACGCCGGTGTCACGTCACACCCGGCTTCCCGACTCACGAGATGGCGGCGGTGATACTCAAAAAGTAGACAAAACCGGTCAACTATAACCGGAGCGATGAGTGAAGCGCACTTCGGTCAGTCGCCCCGTTCACATGTGGATATTTCACTTGTCACGCGCTTCTCGCCCCCCATATCCTGCGCTTCAAGGCGTGTATCGCGGTTTTTTAACTTACCTTTTCGGTTGCCTCTCCGGCGATCAGCTCGGCATCGTCCAGCCTAGCTTGCTCGTTGGCTTGGTCGATATCTCCAGCACGGTTGACATCTTCCACGTATTCGGATTGACCCTTGTCGTAGATCTTGGCTTCAGACATTGCAGAGTCTCAAAGGTGTTTTTCGGATTGAGTGTGAGTAGTGAAAGGGAGTAGACATCGAAGGGGATCGAGTAGACGACCCCACATCCTGCCCTATATGTGCTTTTCAGAACGACTCTGGGGTAGAAGTGGGGATCCCATGGGATTAGGTCTCTGCTGCGTAGTAGTCTCCTGTAACGTCGTTGCCTCCGTTGGCTTTGGCGACATCGCCAAAAGACAGCGCGCTCGTCAGAGATCGAAGACAACTGCCGCTCCCGCAGGAGCGAGAAGTATCATATCCGCGTCTAACCGAATGCTCGCAGGCCGTAGCGGAGGAGTTAGCGGGATCAGTCGAAGAGCGATCGGACCCCTTGGCGTGCCTCGGACACATTCCAGCGTTCCTGATCATCATGCGTCATGTGATCTGAGCCAGAATCCCGTCCAGAGCCGGTCGCAACCGACGGTTTTCGAAGGGCCGCGACCGGTATCACGTTATCCATTACTTGACCGATACCAAGCGACGTTATCCATCGGATCCGATCGGACCCCAGAGACATTCAAAGATGAAACGACTGAGCGAACAAGCAGTTGTGGTAGATCAAGCAGGCTGATGTGCTGGTATCGAATCTACCCGTTCTTCTGTCATTGCACTTGAACATCTTCAAACCGACGCCTGCTGAACGACAATGGACAAGCATATCGTCAACGATCCCCGTCTCCTCGCGCTTGAAGCCGCCCAGGGTCTTGCGCGGACTCGGCCTGGCCTCCTGGTCGACCCCAAGAACAGGATCATCACCAGAGAACACGATCACGTCGGTATCGTATCTGGAGGAGGATCTGGACATGAGCCCTCTTTCGGAGGCATGGTGGGTCGAGGGCTGCTCAGCACCGCCGTCGCTGGAAACATCTTTGCCAGTCCCAATGTTGGGCAGATCAGGCGCGGGATTCAGCTCGCCAACAAGGGAAAGGGCGTCTTGATCATCATCATGAGATAGTGGGTCCATCTCCGCCTCACGAACTCTAGCACGCGATACGGTTGAATAACTGAACCTTGTCCTCCATCAGCACTGGTGATGTTCTTCACTTTGGTCTCGCCAAGGAACAAAGCTCGGTCTCCCACCCCGATGTTCCCACACATTTGCTCATCGTCGGCGACGATGTCGCGGTACCCCGTTCGCAGGGATCGATCACCGGTAGACGAGGACTCGCTGGTACTGTCCTCGTTCACAAAGTCGCGGGATCCGCTGCAGCTCAGGGTAAAGACTTCGACAGCGTCAAGCGAATTGCGTCCCTAGTCTCAGAGCGGATCGGCACCATTGGAAGTGGCCTAGGACATTGCAGTCTTCCCGGATCGACTGGGTCTGGGGACGATCATCATCTCAAGTCGGATGAGATCGAGATCGGTATGGGTGAGTTGACAACCCACCGGTTCGATTCGAGGTCGCTTTTCTCGAGGATCTGACGAGCCAAATCTGGTTGACAGGTATTCACAATGAACCCGGCGTCAAGACTATGAAGCTGCCCAAAACGCCCGAACTTATTCGCCTGATGCTGGATTACATCACTGTGACCACCGACCCGGAGCGATCTTTCTTGCCGTTCGAGAACGACGGGACCGATGAGGTGGTGCTCCTGGTGAACAATCTCGGAGGTCTTAGCGAGATGGAGCTGTCCGCCATCGCTGGAGAGGCGTTACTTGCTCTCGAGGAACGGGGTATCAAGGTCGTCAGGGTTGGAGCCGGGCGATACATGGTAAGTGACTTTAAATGATCTCGAATCTTGAACAGATGCAGTACCCGCTGATACTCGTCCCTCTTGACCCTATCCAGACCTCGATCAATCTCCCTGGATTCTCCTTGACTCTGTTGCTCCTTCCTCGCGAAGACGACAATAAGGTTTCAGCGTCAGACATCGTATCTCTGCTTGACGCTCCCACCGATGCACCCGGTTGGATTTCCATCTTCGAACCGCGGTCTGTTGACGCTCTGACGATCCAAGACGAGCACGAGGGGGAGACCCTGGTGAAGAACAGCGGCAGTCCCGTATCATGTACGTGCGCCGTGATTGGACTTGTTGCCGATATAAGTCAAGCGATTTTCGGTCGTCTCAAGAACTGACTCCTGTCCCGCTTATTTCCCTAATTCACTGGTAGACGACTATACCTCTTTCGAGCGAGCTCTCGATGCGGCTTGTCGACACGTGATAGAGGCCGAGCCCGAGATTACTAGGTTTGATACTATCGCCGGTGACGGAGATTGTGGCACTTGGTGAGTTAGAAAGGACTCAAGGAGTCCCCGAAATCGCTAACCATTTTCAAACTGGCTCCCCAATACAGTCTTAAAGCGGGAGCTGAGGGTAAGACAGTCTTTACAGAAGCTCAATCCGCCCACTATGCGTCGACTACTTCGACTGACCTATCCTCGCTCCATCACAGAAATCCTGCGACTGTTACAATCGGGAGAGGTCGACAAGAAAGACCTGATATCCGCCATCGCGACTCTTGCAGAGGGCGTGAGTAAAAGAGTCTAGGGTATTGAAGCTGGAAGAACTGACGTGACACCATGAACCAGATTGAGAGGGTTATGGACGGCACTTCAGGAGCTTTATATAGCATCTGGATGAACGCGCTCGCCGGAGGTTTCACCAATGCGGGATCCGCTTCATCTGCCGCCTGGGGCAAAGCATTGTCGCACGCCCTATATTCCTTGTGCGACTACACCAATGCGAGGCCGCCTTCCCGTACTTTGATGGACCCTTTGTTCGCTTTCACCGAATCATTCGCTTCGGACCAAAACTTGGCTCAGGCAGTAGTAGCCGCCAACCGATCGACCGAGGAGACCAAAAATATCCAAGCGAAAGCCGGCAGGGCCGCCTACGTTGGCCAGGACCAGTTAAAGGAAGCCAAAGTTCCTGATCCTGGCGCTTTCGGCGTCAGCAAGATTCTCGAAGGGATTCAGTCGGTGATCGGAAAGCAATGAGCGAAATGATGCCGCAAGATTCGATATCAGGGGCCGATTCCGCGATACGAGCGAGCTCCTGCTGTAACGCTTTATCAATAAAAATCGTTCACAAGCAATCGTCATTGCTGTCGGAAACGGCACATTCCGAGCATTTGATCGAGGCGAATAGCGGTTGACGAAAGCATGTTTTATTCTGATAAGTGGGATCAAGACCAACGGATGGCAGAAAACGACCGATCGAAGGCGGAATCGACCAGCTTGACCGAGCTGCAGGGCTAGCGCTAGTCCAAATCTGTGGGAAGATTCTGAGGGCAGAAACCAATTAGCACGGCAAGGCGAAAGCCTCATAGGAAAGAAGATGGGTGACGATGACGCTTGCCTGTGAATGCTTCCTGTGTCGGTGGCCAATTTATACATATGTATTGCCTGCAGCTCGTAAGTGGGAAAGGTTGGATCTTCCTGACAATCTCATCAGCAATATCGCATCGTTCAGGAACGCGCATGAAAGGCTGCATCATGTTATAGACTAGAAGCTGAAACCCGTACAGGCTAAATGCGCCATGGCGGGAGGTCTCGGGTCATTCTCGCACTGATCATCCCGAAGTGTTTCACCTCACGTGACGCCACTAAAGGCAATGGGTCATATCAGCGGCAGTCGAGGATCTTAGGGGTTGACATTATGATTCTCATCAAGTGTTTATAAGAGCATCGGTGCTAGGGTAGAAGTATGACTCGAATCACGAGATGCCGAGTAGATATGAACCGATGTATAGACCTCAGTACAGGTTGTAAGGCAATCTCTGAGGAGCCATACTGTTATGAGCAAGCGCAATGCGCGAGTTGAAACGCTCCGACGGCTTACGAGTGGCAATTTGCGAGAGCTGGAGCCGACGTGGAAGACCACCTGAGGCTCTGCGGGGGAGCGCCACATCTGGAGGACTGTGTCCCACACGCTGACATCCTTACGACGGATCCTTTACGTCGGTGGAATCCCAGTGTCTCAGTCGATTAGACCAGAAGGATCGCTGCCGTTAAGCCACACTCACGGGAAAGTTGCGGTCCGCTTGTCGCCTGACTCGAGGTGTTTGACCTTGTCGAATCCACGCATGTTTCTGGGAGGTTGTCCTTCCACCGAAGGGAACTCGACGTACTGAAGGCCCGACGATAGTGAGACAAAGCGCGAATGAAGCAAGTCAGTAGAGGACGCTAAGCGCAATCTCCAATGTGATTGACTCACGAGCTGAGCGACTTCACAACCAAAGACCTTGCCCGAGTTTTCGATTTCGGCGTATACTGTGAACAAGACATCGTAGAGGGACTCTCCTGCTTTCTGGCCTGAGAATCGCTCTGCAGTAGCTTGCAAGCTGAGGGTGTCTTTGGCGGCCGTTTCGTTGATCCAGATCTTGTTGTAGGCGAATGTCGAATAGCTCAATCCGAATCCGTATTCTGCGTCACCGAGTCCAGCTCAGCGACCTGATAGATTGCCTGGCCAAGATCTCGACAGACATACCAAATCGAGGCTCAATGTTCTTGGCATCGAACCAGCGGTCTATCATAGGTGACAGAGATGGTCAGTAATAGAGTCCGTCCTTACGCTAACCGTTACTCACAGTCGATAAGAGACTTTTCTGTAAACTCGGTGGTCGGGCGAACGACGTTGTCTCGGACGACGGTGTTGGGCGGGTAGTCAGAGAGGCTCTTGCCGACTGGATATCACAGATCAGCCTCATAAAGCCCATCCGGAACTGGGATCATGTAATCCAAACTGACTTGTGAAGGGCAGCTTCCCGCTCGGGTTGACATCCCCGTACAAAAGCCGCACTAGGGATGTCCCCGTCTGCTCTCCCGGGAGCATCGGAGCGAGGATGGCCGTAATATTGGGATGATCCACGAACGCTTCCAGATTGGCAGCTCCAGGGAGGTGAAGAACGACGACAGTGTTCGAGCACTGAGCGGCGGTAGCCAGAATGATCTCGGTACCATTACGGGTCAGGTTCAGGTCGCGGCGTTCGGTGCCCTGGCCAGTCAAGGCTTCGCTAAACACGACGGCGACGTCGGTTTGAGACGCTAGGCTCGAGATGAGAGCGATATTCGTATTATTCAATACGGACTCGATCGTCGTCTGGTCCTCCAGAGCACGCATGGAGATGGCGGCAAGAGGGTCGATGAGGTTGTTGGGAATAGCGTATCCGGAGCCAAAGCCGAGCGCGAACGTGTTGATTGGTCCTCCGTTCCCAAAGTCGCCTGCCGCTCGATGATAGCCGGCATCTTCTCCAACGATCAACATCCTGCGGGGCTTTTGCAAAGGTAGGCCACCAGTATTTTTCAGAAGGACGGCACCTTCCTCGCCGATTCGGCGGATCAAATCGACGGTGCTGCCCTTCTGGACGTTCCTATACTCGTTCACCGAGGGGATCAGATAGTTGGTACTGACTTTCTGGGTAGGGGGCGGGAGCGGGTCGTCCTTTTGACCGAGCGCAAAGTAAGGCGTCAAGACCCTGATGGCCTGATCCTGAATGCGACTCTCGTCGATGGTGCCGTTGCCAACAAGTGCAAGCAGCTCGTTGCCAAAGAACTTCCCAAAGAGTCCACCCAGGCCATCGCCCGGGGTGGAAATATCGAGACCGCCCTGGGCGAACGCCTGAGTGCCCCAAACAGCTGAGTGGCAAAATCAAAAAGCATATCGAGAGGGCCGGAACGTTAACACACAAGGATTTTCCGACCTGATGAAACGACGCTCACAGCCATAATCGCTCAAGACCATGCCCTGGTAGTCCAACTCGGTTTTGAGCAACCCGTTGATGGTTTCAGAATTGGCGCAGGAGTGCGTCCCGTTCTAGACACGGTACGAGCGATCAGGCCAGCATCATGTTACGAGCCCAAAGCACATGACGGGGAGACTTACAACCAAATTGTACGAGCACATGACCGCGCTGTTAGGGACATGATCCTGTTCAGTCCACCTCGACTTCGTTCTGCCGCTTGAAGCATTCCAGGACTCACCCGACTCCCGCACGGACCGCATCAGCGAAAGGCCAGAGGTACATCTCGTGCGTGGTCTTGTCGTCGATGATGCTGTCGTATGGCAACTGCCCTGCAGGGGCGCCTGGATTAGCCCGACCGTAACGTAAGGAAAATCCTTCCTGCAACATCGCCCCCATCTAGTCAGCTACGAGCGCGACGTTGCATGTGCAATACCGATCGCCGTCTGCGACTTGCCTGCTCATAGCCGATAAAATGCTTGGCGGTAGCGATGACCCCAGCGTCCTGAATACCCTTGACGGCATAGTACGACGCTTCGCCTGCAGCATAAGGGTCTGCAGCGAAGCCCTCGAAAGTCCTTCCGTTCAAGACGGCACGACCGAGAGGTCCTCCTGTGACCGGACCGAACGCGATGTGCTACGACATTACCGGCGGCATTAGCATGTTGACGGGTCTGATAGGCGCAGGACCCGAGAAGATAACGCAAGACTCACGACACCTTGGTCGCGAAACTCTTGACCCATCGCTAGAGACCGGTTGTACATCAACTCTCGGTCCCAAGTGGCGGCGGTAGTGACACCGGCCGGGAACTGCGTGACACCCAAAGCCGGTCTGACGCCTGAAAAGCAAAGCGTGATATTCCGATCGAGAAGCGGACAAAGGTCAAGGTGGATCAGTCGCCTTTGGTTCTTGATGCTGGTGAAGAAAAGAACGAAGACTGACCAGCAGGTCCATCGGACATGCACAACGCGGGAATACCCAATCTAGGGACTGCCAATGTGTTCCCGATACACGGGCCAGGTTGACCGGTAGCCATCTTGACCTACAACGGTATCGCCAAGCGCAACGGAAAGACGATCGTTTCAGCCCCTGTACCAGACTTGCTTTCGATCGTCTAACGCCGTTCGTACCTTTTCTTCGAGCGTCATCTGCTCGATCAACCCTCTCGCCGTTTCGAACGCCGCTTGCCACACGGCGCTCGAGCCTCCGGTAGCTGGAGGGGGAGGGACGCTGTAGCTCAGACCGTCCGCGAGGGGGGAAGCGGGCTGCGCTTGTCGGGAAGTCAAGGCGATAGTGCCGGGCAAGGCGTGGGTCGTACTGGCGCACAGGATCGCTGCGGCAGTCGCTACCGCAAGAGAGTTGCGCATGGTGGAATGCAAATCGAAGTGCTACGATTGGAAGGGGTACTTGATAGCTGATGGCGAGTGTGCGTTTCGGCTGAAGACTAGATAGAAGCTCGTTGCTTGAGAGGGGAACGATCCTCTTTCGTCTCCGTAACACTCACTCGACACCCAGTCCGCCACAGATATATATACCTGTCTCCAGACCTCCGATCTCATAGATCTATCCCCCGCTTCACAAAGAGACGGCACAGTCTTATTGTTTTCATCTCGCCAAGCCCATTCACGTCCCAGCCGTCGTCCTCCCGGTATGGGCAGTCCCGCCCTCTCCTCTTGTCTTCTCGGGTACCATGGATGTTGCGAGCGGACAGCGAGCCGCAATTGTAACAATTCACAAACCCAGGAGCCTGGGTAACGCCTTGTCGAGATCTATTACCAATCAGACAAGGCAGCTGTGAGAGAGCAGAACAACAAGCATCGTCAGCTCATGTGACCTCCCCCTCGTCCTTCGGCTGTATGCAGAGCCGTAGGAGGAACGAAACTCACTCCTCGATCGACGATCCCAGATCTCACGAAATCTCGCAGCCAAAAAGAGAAAAAGAGGCTTCTCCCGATCCGCATGGCTTGGGAATTTCCCCCTCGTGGTCCGAAGGTAATGTCTCAGACCATTCGACTCCATTTGGAATGATCGACTCCTCACTCCCGGATCCCCCGTAGGACCCCGCGGTGCCCTTGCTTGATCTCCCCCACTTTTTAACGTGACGCACGCAAGGGATGACCGGGAGACGAGCAAGAGACGCAGGATCGTGGGAAACCACGATCCTACGGCCGTCGACTGTGTGGGTGCATGGGTGTTCTTCTTCCAGATTCACTTGTAGTGTATGATCCGTAGGAAAGCTTAGAGTACGCCGGCGGGGAGATCTCAAGTTCGATCCCGTCGGAACGAGACGAGTGCGAGGTCTGTTCTCTTTCGACATCACAGGTCCGAGAAGAAAAATAGACACCCTCGGGCAGGAGGATTGTATTCCGAATCTTGGCTTCTCGGGGTAGGGTCTTCGCTTGGTGAAATCAACTTTCGTAGGGGTATTGGAGCCAGAGCGAGGGCCAGGGTGCGATTAGCAGGAGGCCCTGTCTTATCGTCGTCGTTGGTGGCTAGGGCGAGAGTAGGTGAGAAGGGGGCGTACGGGCGTTGTGTGAGCCATAAGGATAGTCGACTTGAGAGTTCCGATCATCCGAGTTCGAGTTCAGGAACGCCCAAGGTCGATGATCGGTCCCGGAGCTATGTACGACGAAAAGTCGACCCGACACACGAGGTCAAGTTGATCGTCACGATATGTGCTACGAGACGATCCTCTTTGTTGAACACCAAAGGATAGTCACGGAAACGATCCACATAGTACATGCGTACGACCATTCGATCATTCACCCTAGCCCCTGATCCGTCCAAATCTTCGCTGACATGATGGTGTCCACGTTGCGTACGGTCAAGTACGTTGCGTACATGTACGGATGTGATACCCGATACCAGAAGTCTTGATCAACCTGGACCTCTATCGAAAGCTCCGTAACGAAGATCAACTGTCTTCATGTCTTTGGCGTATCCGGGTCCCGTCGTATCCTGTATCCGTATGAAGCTTCGTATACAAGTAGGCATGATCATATCTGTCGTTGCTCGGAGCATATCGAACTTTCGAGGTCGCGGGTCGTGATGGCCTTGCATCTGGATTCCGGCTCGCTGTCGTTCTCCGGAGCAGCGCTGAACGACTACCGTACTGTGGGTATACCCCCCACCGATCCTGGCCTTCAATCTGATATCGCTATGCGAAAGTGAATTTCAGGGTAAAAAAGGTCGTCCTCGCTCGATGGATCGACTCCGAAGGGACATTTGCTAGATAGCTTGCAATCCCAGTCCCGACAATCGGCGTAATGTACGTGCGATGCGTCGAACAGCATGTAGTGGGTTGTAGTAGTAGTGGTGATAGTATCAGAATCACAGGAGTCTGGCAATCGTCGTTCTATCTCGAGATGTTCGAGTCAAATAATGATCCTACCGGGCATGCCGAGACATCTGATCTCGTCTTCGAGGACTCTTCTCTTCGCAATCGCGGCTCGTCTCATGATGAATATGCATAGCTCGTTGTATAGCGGAAATGCCATCGACAACAGCCCCAGGTTGACCATGTGTCTTCGACCGGAACAACTCGGTCGGGTAAGCGTCCTTCGCTACAGAGGTGCTGAGGATACTGCTGTCGGTCTCTAGAGATCTAGAGATGCGCAATGCCCATCGCCTAGCTGACCGACATCCTATCACCCCTGACGATAACGAAAGTCAAGACGCCTTGATCCTCTCAACAACAGAAGTTCGTATACATATAATAATGGAGACCAGCTACAAGCCCTTTGGAACACCGGACAGACAAGTTCCCAAGCAAGATCATGATGCAGGACAGATAGAGCCGACCTGGACTTCATGTCATGTTCCGGCTCTTTCAGATCTTGGCCTCTTCGGGATGCAAGTTTTTCCAATCCAAAGCCTTGATGATGCTGTACAGACTGAGACGTTCCGGAAACACGCAAATGTTCAGCACCAGAACGTCACTACACTGGGTATGATGATCAGGATGAGGAAGTGATCGGAGGACCTACGCTGTCAACGAGGGCAAATCGAGGCCCAACCTTTTGCCCTCTCTGAGCGGTGTGCCGAGGATGACCTGCAGCGTCAGACGGATCAGAGGGTAAATTCGACAAGAACTCAGCTCCTCTCTGAGTAGCTACGACATGCAGTGATCATCCTCACCTCGACCTCCATCGGCCTCCCCGCCAAGTAATCGAACAACATCGAACTGGGCAACCCTCCCTTGACGGACGTACACTGATCGATGAGCTTGTCGATCGTACCCTCGGGGACGGTGAGCCCCTTGGCCTTGGCGACCTGGACGACCTCGCCCATGATCGATCGAGACAGTTCGAGGGCGTAAGGGGAGGCTTCGAGGAACCGGTTCGTCCTGAGCTGAGTGGCCGTGGTCACCGCGTTCCAACAGGCGTTCCTACCGGGCGAAACAGAAGAGATGGAGACCATATATATGATCGAAACGTCAATACCATCATGTTCGTACTACTGGCTCGCGGCACTGACTCAAATTGACGTCCAGCTGACCCGACACAACAGCTGCTGCTTTGGACTCACCAGATCACCTTGACCCACCGCTCGCTCTGGATATCATCGACCACGTTACACTCCCCGCCACCCGCTTTCAAAACCTCGACCAACCCGTCCAACCTCTCCCGTTCCACCTCATTCCCCTTCCCGAGCGTCTGCTTCCAATCCACCCCGATCGTCAGAGCCTCCCTGTTGAACTGTTCGACCTTGCCCTGATCCAAGACCTTGGCCCCCGTCCATACTACGGCCGAAATGACCGAATTCTCGGGAAAAGCTTCATGGAGGGGTTCTTCGGCCCCTACTCCGTTCTGGAGGAGGACGATCGAAGTATCATCGCTCATCACCGGGCGGATCGTCTCGGCGAGAGAAGGGCGGGCGTCGAGCAGGGCTTTGTTACTGCACAACACTGTGATGCGACGGTATATAGCGCGAGAGGAAACAGTAGGGACATAGAGTAGGGACATGTAAAAGCGTACGATATCGAAGCGCTGGTCAGCTTATAAGAGGATCGACGGTCCGTACCAGATAGCCGGGTACGACTGACCATAATCGAACTTGATTCCCGAATTCGCCGCTTCTTCACACGTCCTATACACTGTCGAAAAAAAGACGAAGACGACTCCCAGTCAGCCCGGATTGCTTCCTCCTCCACCAGAAGAGAGGGAGGTTCAGTAATAACGCTCTCATGCTATACTCACCTCCATCGAACTTTAAGCCCTGATGATCCCCAAACTTGCTAGATTTCAGGTCCAGACCCTGTTTCGGATCGCGAGCCCCCAAACCCGCTCATTCGGTCAGCTCTCTCACTTCCCGCCTCAACGCTCAACGAATTACGCGGCCCAGGAAGCCAAAAGAGAGACTCCGGGGAAGAGAGGGAGGCTGACCTTGGAATTCAAAACATCGTAGTTCGACCTAGCGACCACGTAGACTTTGCATCGTTTGGAGAGGACCAGGATGGCGGCGTAGACCGAGCCGATACTGTTCCCAGAATGACATGAATATGGGCGGATGGAATGAGCATCCAGACGTGCACAGGGTGGATTCAGCGAGGTCAGGTCGTCTTGTTTGCTAGAGCACGATCGTGGTGATCGGCGAGCGTAGACTTACGCCCCGGCACCGAAGAGCAATACGTTTGGGCCCATCGTATCCTGTCTGTGGGTCGTGATCGTTTGGCGATTAGGTTGTAAGAGGTAGCGGGTTCTGTAATCGCTATAAGATCTATGCCTGGATCGATGTAGTCTATCGAAGAGAGCAAGATGAGACGTTCTGACGGACGACGAGTATGGTGGATGATGAGGATGACGGCCCGGAGACTCGGTCCGCAAGTCTGTGCCATGCCGGACTTGTTATATACACATTACAGCGTGTCGAGCCGGGGAATTGTGTAGCGCATGGGATCTCGTCTCGGTCCACATGCTGATTCCCCGCTCCTGTTGCGTTCGACATGGGCAGACCGGCTCAGCTCGTGATCGATAGTTACTGTACAGATCGACGAGCCCTCAGACGGTCTATCTCCCAGATGTATACAGATATGCATCGCTTGTATTTGCAGGTCATCATAACAGTGGTTTGACACCCTCATCAAAGCTCCCGAACCGACCCAGCGTATGACCAGAGACGACATCGGTGATCGGCAATCACCGGCCCATCGTCTGTGGTGTCAAAGCCACTAGATCACCCTAATTACGTCAACCGAATCACCCAGGGTCGGCTGAATTTCTCTAAACTCCCCGAGGTCCGGACGACCACGCCCCCCGGTTGGCATTCAACGGTAGACGACGGTCCTGCGGAACCGCGTCAGCGCTAGCATCCATCGACACGTGGGCGGCAGTTTCGCTCTCGCCCAAGTTCTTTTTTTTCCCCTCTCCTCCCCCAAACAGCGGTCGAATTCCACGATCGCGAGAGTGAAGTGAGAAGTGAGATGTGGTGGCAGTAGTGACGTCGTCGAACGCCAAGTGGCGAGCTCTCACGGAACGGACACAAGTCGCAAGCGAAGCGAGGCGTGTCAGGACGACCCAGAACCGAGCGTAGTTGATATAGGACCAGTCTGTGATAAGACTAGGCCTCGCACGAGCGGCAAGATTGTACTGGGTTAACCTTGATTGACAAGTGTTACCATACCACTAAATCTTGACGGCTTCCCTTCATTTCCAGCCACCCTCTCAACCCCGGATCTCGACCCCAGACCCCACATTCCGCTTGGACTGCCTTCAAGGACCATGTCGATCTCGATGGACAATCACGACTACAGCCCAAAAGCCTTTCAATGCGCGGAAAACGTGCTCCCTCCTGAACACTTCGGGGTGAACCTCGACCCAGAGACGTCCCGGCTCGTCCAGGACGAAGGAGCTCTCACCGCAGCCTTCGGTCCGGCTAGTGAGTGATCGCCCGCCCTGATGAACGCAAAGTCTTTACGAAAATACATCGGCACTGACCATCGTAAGACGCACTACCTCTGACCACTCGCGCGTCTCAATAGCTTTACATGAGTTCGTCAAGAATCGAATCGTGTTCGCGTGCGCCTTTGCCGCTTGTATAGGAGGTAAGCTCACGAACGATGATCAAGGTCTTTATCCCGCAAATACGAGACAATGTTGACTTGTGTATGCGATCAATCTTCATTGCGCGTGGACATGCACTTGACTGCAGGCTTCTCGTTCGGCGCCAACCAAGGTCTCATATCCATCATCCTGGTCATGCCTCAGTTCTTACGGACGTTTCCCGAGACGGACAGCGCTGTGACAAGCGGGGCGAGTTTCAACAAAGGGTAAGAAGCCGGGGATAGACATCGAGGTTGTTGTTTGGGGGACACGGTCGGTCGGTCGCCCCTCGAGATTCTGCATGTATAGGGCTGATCAGTTCGAAATTGAACTTGAATCTTTCGCCCTTCTCGAACTTTCGCTTCCCTCTGGGACCCCTTTCTAGTCTCATCACGGCCATGCTCGAAATGGGCGCTTTCGTCGGGGCGCTCTTCGCCGGGATCGTAGCCGACAAGTATTCGAGAAAGACGTCCATCGGCGTTGGAGTACTCTGGTTCTTGGCGGGCGCCGCGCTCCAGACGACGTCCTTTTCGTACTCTCAGATGGTAGTAGGGCGTACCGTGGGTGGGATAGGGATCGGTTTCCTATCCTCGACGGCGCCGATGTACGTCTCCGAGGTGAGCCTTCGTGCCAAGAAACAGAGACTCGATATATTAGGGGACTCGTTCGTCTGATTCGATTGGTGATCTCGCGC
Source organism: Filobasidium floriforme (assembly GCF_021052385.1). Taxonomy (NCBI): domain Eukaryota; kingdom Fungi; phylum Basidiomycota; class Tremellomycetes; order Filobasidiales; family Filobasidiaceae; genus Filobasidium; species Filobasidium floriforme. The sequence continues at coordinate 704,349 of NW_025763638.1, read as the reverse complement.
TCGTTGCCAGATTTCGCCGCCCAACATCAGAGGTTCTCTCTTGGCTCTGGAAGGGTTTATGATCGTGCTCGGCGTGGTGGTCGCATACTATGTGGTACGTCGCAGACGAGACCTTTTTGACGGTAGACGACGAGACTGATCATTTTGGTCTGTATTTAGACTTATGCGACGCGTTATATCACTTCCGACTGGTGTTTCCGACTGCCATTTCTTTTACAAATTATTCCAGGTGAGCCAAGGTCGAAGGGTCGGAAACACGCCGTTTCCCGCTAACTCAGCGACATCGCGCCACAGCCATCATTCTCGGTATCGCCATCTACTTTCTACCCTATTCACCTCGAGAGCTCGCCGGAAAATCAAAGGACCAACGATGCCTTGACGTACTTGTGCGACTGCGAAATCTTCCTATCAGCGACCCCAGGATACAGGCCGAATGGATCACAATTCGAGCCGAAGCCGTGCACAATCGCGAAGCGTTCTTGGAGAGGCATCCCACGCTCGGTGGTCCTGGATGGATGATGGAGTTGAAGCGAGAGATTTATGGCTGGATCGACCTTTTCAAGCCGGGCGTCATCCGACGTACCCACGTCGGCATGGGCATAGCATTCTTCCAACAGTTCTGCGGAGTGAATGCGGTATGTACTCTTCATGGCAAAATCGTCTGGCTATCGATCGACACTCTCATCTAAACTGTGCTCTATCAGCTCATCTACTACAGCCCGACGTTGTTCGAACAGTTTGGTCTGAACTTCGAACTTCGTCTCGACATGGGTGGCGTTCTGAATCTCGTTCAGCTCGTCGCCGTCGGCATCACCTTTTTCGTCCTAGATAGATTCGGTCGACGTTTTTGGCTGTTACAAGGGTCCTGCGGCATGAGCATCTCGCACATCGTGATCGCCGTCCTCGTCGGTGAGCAATGGAAACAGCACCTCAAGGACTAGACTCATTACTTACACGCCGCTTGTGGAATGTAGCGAAATTCTCATCCAACTGGGCGGGCAACAAGGCTCAGGCTTGGGTTTGTGTCGCCTTCATGTTCGTGTTCATGCTCTCGTATGGAGTCTCGTGGAGTCCTATCGCCTGGTCCCTGCCTTCAGAAGTTCATACCTCTTCATACCGAGGCAAAGGAGTGGCCTTGGCAACCGCTGTCGTATGGATCTCCAACTTTGCCATCGTAAGCTAGAGCAGAGATTCTCGAGCGAGTACTATCGAGCACTGATGCTCAAGGGCTTGCAGGGTCTGGCGACGCCTCCGCTCATCAGTAATACTGGTTATGGAACCTTTGTCTTCTTTGCCGCTTTTTCGGTACTTTCTGGCGTGTGGACGTACTTTTGTGTCCCAGAGACCAAGTAAGTACTAAGCACTGACATTCAGAGAGCCATGAATCACGCGCAATCGCCCTGACGTCTCCATGTTTTCAGGGGTGTGGCATTGGAGCAAATGGACGTGCTCTTCAAGAGTCATACGGCCGCTCATGACCAGTTCATCCGCAACGAAATCCTATCATCGATGCTTGCAGACGACACGTCTCCGAGACGAGACCTTGCGCCTGCGCCTGTCAAGGACAAGAAGACTGGTTCTGCTGCTACTGGCACCCAAGAATGGATCGAGCAGTCAGATTTCGCGGAAAGTAGTACTAGCAGACGAGTGTAATCGAAGAGCGTGGTCCAACCGCGAATCAGATATCCAGCCTGTATCCGCGATCGTACTCGGATCGATGGCTACTATCCATTGTAGTATCAAATGTCGTGGCGAACCCGAGCACGATGGTAGTCGTCGTGTACCAGTCTCTGAATTCCGCTAATGATCGCAAGCTCGCCTTCTCAAGCTCAAACTGAACAAATTTCTGAACTTACTCATGTTACCCAAGACTCTACCAGTCCTTCCGCTACACTCCGTCATTCAACCTCGATCAGGGAAATGAATGCCAAACACCCATGAGGTCGGTCCGCAAAGGGCTGGATTGAGGGCATCGATGACTTTGAGGAACTCTCAATCGACGTCTATCTTGACTCTGATAGCAAGCTCGCCGAATTGACGAGTCTTGGTCAGAGGCTGATGACCTTTTCATTGACGATTGTCGGATTAGCTTCTTCCCCTTGCGCTGTTGATGTGGGATCCACTGTACGTATCAGCTCTGATACTATATATGAAAAAGACCACTGGATTGAACAGTTTGAATAACGGTCTCGCATTGGATAGCAGGAACCGACCTGTCTGACGAATACAACAGATGAATGTCTTGTTTGAGGTTGGACATGGCGCATGGAAATTGTGCGCTAACGCGATCAGGCACATAGCGTGACTGAAACCGTCCTTGAAGGCTTTTCAGAAGATACGTATTTGTCTTACAGTAGCGTCGGTCTATAATTTATAGTAACAGCAACAAGAATACTGCTGTAAGTATGATCGGCCTTCGGCACTTGAACTCCGAAATTCCAAATCACATTAATCATATGTCTGTCAACGCTGTCTGCTCAAAAAGACGACCCTGATCCTAGGCATTTGGCAAGCAGAGTATGATCGTGCAGACTAGTTCCATCGATGTGCGAGACAAGATGATGCAAATCGACATACACTCGCTCATGATCTATTAATGCGATGCCCCGGCCGCAGCTACTTTGGATCTGGAGTGTGTCTCTTATCACCGGTTCATGGTCGAACTCCACATGTAGCCTGCGCAAACGAATGAGACATGCGCTCCGGGACATCGGCCTGAAATCAATTTCCATGAAGAGACAGCACCTAGTACTCTGATACTAGGTATCGCTTGGCGATCTGGCCTCCCAGGACTTTCAGATCATGTCCCTACAGACGACGTGGCTGACGCAGCCCAGAGCGCCCTACTAATCACAAGCCGAGATCGGCTCGATGGTGGCACATGATCATGGGTATCAGTCGTCAAGATGTATCCTTCACGCCTCTTGTCTTCCTTGAACGATCCTATCATCGAACTTCGTCGCTCTGACTTGCGGCGTTACGGCGAGATAGACCATTGAACGTGAATCGGCGAAATGAGACTTCGAAGTGATCATAGACGGGCAACGATTCCACTCCCCTCATCCCAAATGTTGTCATGAGAATGTCACATAAGGCTTTCCAAGAGATTCCCGATCCATGGTGGAGGTCCAAACAGGCCTGAGTCGGGAAATGAACCAACGAGCTAGTCGAGAGAGCTCACAGCGCTTGTCGAGAGAAGAACGGGCAGGATCATTGTACGTGCTCACGGGCTCTGGGCGAATCGAGGTTCACCCTTCAACAACGCTGCGTAGACCATGAGAGGGCGCGATGGTGATGTCAAGGCGGGATCAAGCCTTGACTCTCGGATATCTTTACTGCTCGGTATACAAATGAAATGCCTCTGTCCCATTCTGATCTGATCTGTACGAAAGTCCTCCTCCTCGCACGCCGCCGTGGGGAAGCCAGCCGCCTCTCGCTCAACCTCGCAATCTCCTCTCCTACAACGTCTGCTCAAACTCCCAAGCGCCCTTCAACTCGTCGACGAGCTTCTGGGTAGCCTCGGTCGACCTAGGTAGAGGTTTTCTAGGAACCCCACCCAAGCCCTTTTCGACGTAGTGATCCAGGGCCAACTTGGTCCCCGAGATCCCGGCCTTGACGATGAGCCAGTCGGCAGCGGCGACCCTGTTGTGCAGGTCGAGAGCTTCTGCGCGTTTGGCTGGGTCACCAGTCCGGATGGCTTCGAGACCGGTCTCGTAAAGCTTGACCATGGTCTTGGGGATCAAGTTGCCTACAGCGTCGGAGCCCGTACATCAAAGCGACTATCAGCTGCCCTCCTCGTTGATGACATTTTCCAAAAAAAAGCGAGCACGTACCGGTGCCGGTGATGCTTCCCGTCATCCCGACGTTCATGCCGGGCCACATGATATCGCTGAAACCGGGCAAGACCTGGAACCTGTCGTGTTTGGCGAGGTAGGCTTTGGATTGGGTATGGGCGGCGAGTCGGGATCCTTTGCCGACGTTTCCGCAGGTGAGCTGCGAGCGATAGCGAGCGTGAGGTTTCGAGATTTCGAAATTTCGAGGTTGGGTCCGCGTCGAGAGATTCGGTGTGAAGGTCAGGCGGGGATGCATGACAGAAGATGAAAGAGTGGTGTGAAGATAGGCGGCAGAAGACGAATAGTCAGTCCGATGAGCGTTCGAAATCATCGTCTAGCGGGCGCCCCCGGGGACTGACCTTGGCTCCGAAACAGTTAGGATGCTCGGACAACTCGATCAAGAGGTCCGAATCGAGATCGATACCCGAGGCTGCGCCGCTGCGATATTACCCAACAACATGCAGGATCGATTTTAAGAGCACGAGGTGAAGGTTCTTGTCAGTCTTTCTTCTTCTTCTTCTTCTTCTTCTTCTTCTTCTTCTTCTTCTTCTTCACTCGTAAAAACGCATCCAGTCATTCTCGCGATTCACTCCCGGACTCACGGGAAATTATAAATCATGACCGGCAACTCGCTCCCCTCGAGCACCTCCCAAAAGAAATCCCTCACCGCCCCCTTGTTCCCACCCATGGCGAACGCGAAATACCCCGGACAGATCACGATCGAATAGTCGGCCCCGGCTTCTTTAGCCTCTTTAGCCAGTTTGATGGTATGTTTGGCGGATCCGCCGCCGGTACCGACCAAGAGGGGGACGTCGGGGTGGTTGGAGGAGTCTAAAGCTTCGCGGGAGGCTCGGATGATGGAAGCTCTTTCCGAGTCGAGTAGATGGGAGGCTGTGTCGCGTGATTAATATTGTTATGGTGATCAGCGGGACGGATCAGAAGTGGAAGGAAGCAAGTGGATTAGCGATCAGATTCCCATGAGAATAGAATGTTCTCTCCCTCCCGATCGTGTCTCATCTAGAAAAGCCACTTTTGATCCGGAACATGACCCCGAGCACCTTCTTTCGGATCCGAAAGACAAGAAGCAAGGAATCATCCCAAAGACGGGGGCGCTCACTCACCCTCTCCGTTGGTCCCCAGGAGCACGATCCCCATCCCAGCATCGGCGAGCCTGACCACCTGTTTCTTGACGGCCTCGAGGTCGATCTCTTCGTCCTCGGTCATGGCGGTGATCAGCGGGGTGTACACGCCATCGTTGAAAGGGCGGGTAGGGGCGGAGTGGCCGTTGGTGCCGTTGGTCTGGGTGGTGGTGGTGGTGGTGGAAGGCATGGTAACGAGCTGGATCACAGTGATATATTCGGGTGTGTGGTGGGGAGGGTGATGTATGGGTGTGATATGATAGTTACACAAAGAACGCTGAAGGGAAGACGAGTCCTACCATTATTACCTGGACAGACGAACTCAGCCCCCGCCTGCTATACATATACCGCCTCTCCCGCTCGCTATCTACGAGAATGCGCTACGCAGGTCTTACTATTCGGCCGGTCATCGGTGTTCTGTCTCTCTTTCTCGACCAGCTAGCTACCTTGCCACGAAGGCTGGGAAGCAAGAAGCACGAGAAGCTGGGGAAACCAACCGACAGAGGGCTCGGCAATCGATGGAAAGGGACGGCGTTCCCGGACCGGTCTGGCCGAGCGCGGCCGAAAGCGGCGAGGCGGGGGCTTTACGTAGACATTACGTAAGACATTACGTATCATCGAGCTTCGAGGGCTTCTCTCCTTTGATTGAACGCATCTTGACGGCTAAGAGATCACAAGACGTGGGGTGATGGGTGGTGGTAACACTCGAACATTCTCATCGAGACACTGCTCGCAGCTCGCAGAAGATTCGGATGGCTTCCTTCTCTACACTCGGCCCTGTCACATCACCCGCAGCACCGAAATCGAGAACCCCGGTCGGACCATCACATCACATCGCGCATCACGCAAAGAAGAGCACGGGAAAGGACCTGCTCGACTTACGATCCCCCACATTCGTAACCTATCCGTCTATCCGTCTTCAACCACCAAGAACCTGCCCAGCCCAGTAGTAATCGCTACCCAGGAACACCTCGAGAGAAGAGACCTGCCCCCCCCCCCGGGAACTCGGTTTCGTTCTGCCCCGTGAATACCGTATACCGTAACGTACCGCACCAACCCGGATCGTACCAGTAGTATCACAGTCGTACCAGTATCGGCCCGCCGCCATGACCAACCCGAACAATCCCAATCCATCCTCGGAACCCGCAACCACAGCGACAGCACCACCACCACCACCACCACCACCCCCAGCCACAGCCGTAGCAGCAGCGACAGCGACAGCACCACCAGCCCCCGGCCCCGCTCGTCGTTCCTACCGAGCCTGCCTGAATTGTCGTCGCCACAAGACGAAATGCGACCTCGGGGACGTCAACGCCCCGCAGTCTCCTCCTTGTGGGAAATGTAAGCGGACGAGGACCGAGTGCGTTTTCGCTGAGGGTAAACGGGGTGGGAGGGGGAACATCGAGGCGGGGAGAGAAAAGGGAAAGAGGAAGCAGAGTAGCGAGGATGGGGTCGGGCCCGAGATCGAGATCGAGAACGAGGTCGGAGGTAGGAAGAGGCTTGCGAACGGCAATAATCTGCATGTGAACGTTCGGAGGGGTGCCGGTTCGGGATCGAATGGTCTTGGGGCTGGGGAGAGGTTTCCCCGGATGACCGAGGAGAGGAGTTCGACCAACGACGATGGCTATGGGGATGAAGGTGGAGGAATAGGTTTCGATCACGATATCAACGATGACCACCGCGATGATAACGACGATAACGACTATAACGACAACAACGGTGAAGATGAAGATGAGGAAGACGAAGACGGACGCCGGGAACTTGATCGACATCGAGATGCCAAAGGGTCATATCTCACCAAGTATCCGCAGCAACGACAACAACAACAACAAAATAACCAGGGTCGTAATCGAGATCGCCATCGATCTTCCTCCTCGAGACCGAACCACCTGACGCACGAACTTGGATCTCGTGCCTACCTTGCTTCGGACTACCAGAACCACAATCAAGTCCGACAGCTTCAACAACCTTCGAACCAAACTCAAAGTCAAGCTCGTTTACAGGGCTTTCAGCCTCAGCCTCAATCTCAATCTCAATCGCCATTCCAGCCTCCGCGTCACAACCAAAATCACAGTCAAAACCAGAATCAGGACTTTCACCACAGGCCTCAAGATCAGACGCAGACGCAAGATCGTTACGGCCCCTCTCCTCCGTTCGATTCCGGGTTCGGAGTGGTCGACCAACACCAACATCATCATCATCAACAGCATCATCATCAACAGCAACAGCAGCAGCAGCAGCAGCAGCACCTTAATACGCAGCAACAGCCACAGCATCATCAACAGCATCCTTTCGTCGACCGCAGATCGTCGAATCATAAGCTTCCCCACTATCAGCAACAGCAACAACAACATTCCGGACAAGCCCGGCAATACCGGCAAGACCAACACGATGGATATTCGATCCCGCCTCCTTTGCCTTTGATCATGAACCCTTCATCGAGCACGACGTCGCTTAACAACGCTGGGACCGGGTCGAACGTGGGTATGACTGCAAATACAGGTTCGGGTACGGGAGCGGGTATCGCTGCAGGGTCAGGATCGGTACAGCCGGGTCCAACCGCACCGACCACCACAGCGACAGCGACATCGTCGACGATGGGATTAGGAGCGGAGATGGACTTGGAGATGGAACTAGAGACGCCCGGGACGACAGACTACCTAGACACCCTCTTCCGACATCCACAAGCTCACGCTCACTCCCATCCTACGACTCAAAGCAAGAGTCATTTGGGTAATCCGGGTGATCGGACGATCTCACCTAGAGACCTCGACCTCGATGTGGACCTCGGGGTCGGTTTGGCTGCACAACACAATCACAATGCGGCTCTCAGGTTACCCAATCGCCAGGCGGGACCGGGACCGATGTTGGGCACCGCTGCGGCTAGTCCTCGTCCACACGTTGCCAACAACGACACTGCTAATAACATGAATCCGGTCCCCGACTCGAACGGTAATATGAATGTCGGCGGGGGGGTCGGGTACGGAAATCTCTTCGGGCTGGGCAGGGGGAACGAGGGCGGAGGAGGTAATGCTGATGCTGGAGGAGCAGGTGGAGGTGGCATGGGCATGGGCATGGACATGGCGATTGATCTCGATCTGAACGGGCGGGATGTGGGGGTCGGCGTGGGGTCGCACTCGCAGTCACAACTTTCCGGACAAGTACACGGGCCACACGATCACGGTCAACACGGCCAGATCGGATTCGCCCTCCCTGCTGGACTATCGATCGACCCTACACATACCCATCGAGAAGGGGTGGACGTGGGGACCACTTGGGATGAACAGGCTTTGAGGCGGGAACATCCGGATCTCTTCGAGACGTACGGGCAGGCGCAGTTGCAGATAGACCAGCAGTCACAGCAACAGCCACAGTCCGCTCATGCATCGGCCGGGACACGGAGCGGTATCGCCGGTGCAGGGGGGCCGATAGACGACACATCATCGATGATGCCGCCCCGAAAACGTCGTTTCAGGGCTGGCACGGCGTCCGACGGGGGCTTGGGCGGGAACGACTCGAGTCCGAGCAAGACGGCAGTCATAAGAGCAAACATTCAGGAGCCGACCGTCTCGGACCCTCGATCGTTCGTCATCAACACGGGCATGCACAACGAGTCGGACGCGCTGCAGATCCTGGCCATGGCCGCGACGTCGACCAAGAAGAAACAGGATCGACCGGGGAAGCGATCGAGGTCGCATTCCGAATCAACGAGCATGGCGGATTCGTCCGTCGTCGCATATCGTCGTGGAGGTGGCGTAGGAGGGGACGGTCGTCAAGTTGATGGGACCCTCATGAGCGAGGGCGACACCAGGGCGAGGTCGAGCGAGCGGGGCTCCAGACGTCGAGGGGGAGACGGCCAAGAAGACGAAGACGACCTGGATGACCGCGCTCAAGATGGCGAAGAAGGCTTGTCGACCCGAGGTGGATCGCCTCATCCGCTCTCCCCCTCGGCCGAGACTTGGCAAGACGGTACCACGGCCCGAGGAACCGGACCCTCGTGGAATCACGGTCGACGAGTCAATGGCAAAGTCTCGTTCAACACCTCGGCGGGAAAAGCTCAGGCCAAAGTTTCCACCGCGAGACCTACCCTGCTCTCGTTCCCCCTGGTCGCCAAGGGCATCATGGATCCGGAACAGGTCTGCCATTTCGGTAACGTGTTCTTCAACAAGCATCATTACGTGTTTGTGAGTGTTCGTTGTCTCTGTTATGTAGCGCTCCATGCTGCAGCTGAAGAGACTGATCCTGTTGTACCTGCCTCTCATCGTTCCATCTTTGCAGCCCTTGATCTCCCACAAACATATCCCGAGGACGGAGCAGGACTATGCCATCTTCGCCAGCGCGGAGCCGTACCTGATGACGGCCTTTATCATCATCGCCAGTAGACTCGACTCCAAGCCGTCGGCCAAGCGGATCCATGCGCAGACGTGGGCCCTGATGAAGGTGCGAGGCGAGCTGCCCGTTTGTGTATATAATCAGTGCTGACCGAAATGAGCTGTATGTAGGGTTACATCGGTGACGTCGAATTGACGGGTGCAGCGCCTACCATCGGCCTGGTCGAAGGTATCCTTCTATTGGCGGAGAATCTACCGAGAGATACGCCTGTAGGTATGGACGATGCTTCGGAAGGTTCGCAGATGCAGGTTCCGACGCACCGCTCGAGGGAAAAAGGACAACTCCTCAATGGAGTCGAGAATCGCCAGGCGTGGATGTTGATCGGTGGCGCCATTCGAATGGCTTATGGTCTCGGGATCGATCAGGTATGTTGTGTCTGCATTCCGAGCCATGAGCCTATGAATATCTACTGACTGGATGCGCGGATGGTAGCTCGCACATTCGGTCGAGAACGCTTCCGAGGAGCACGTACAGAGAGCTACCATCGCTTGGACATGTAAGTAATGTCGCTTCCGACAGCTTCTTCCCTCTTCCTGACACTGCTCGCGATGCGTGGTAGACTGCTACATATTCGATCGGCAGATCAGTATCCGCACGGGACGTGCTTTCTGGTCGCGGGGTCCAGCTCTCTGCTTTCGAGGCTATTCATCGCAAGATCAGGTGGGCCTCATCGGGTCCTGGCACTGAGGCTTGATTCCGCCGTAGCTGATCGTCTATACTATGAATCCTCATCAGACCGGACCAGCAGGTGGCCGGGAAAACTTTCCTTCGCTTTGCGATTCACCCTACTCTGAACAGCAGGTCAACGAAGGCAAGGCTACGGCGCTCAGGGCCGAAAGTGCCGAATTATTGCAAGCTTGTGAGTATGATCGTGACTGCGATCTATCTTGATCTTGACTGACTTCACTCATTGTATTGACATGAAGATGTCGAGTTGACTCAATGTGAGTAATTTTCCCAATGAAAGGCCGACGGTCTCGCTGATGTAGGCAATCTTTCTCGGCCACGCTATACATGGTCGATTCTGGTTTTTTCCAGTGTGAGTACGACAAGCTTGGTCGCTAGATGTGCTGACAGCTGATTCCTGGCTTGCCTCTGCAACAGCATGACAAATGTGCACGACGTATTTTATCCTAGCGAGACCCGGTTACACTCGCTTGTAATAGGCGGAGAGTATTTCGTGAGTGCTCAACAGTTCGGCCTCCTCGGGGTCGCCCATACTGAAGATCATGTGCCCCCGCCTCAGAAATATCTCGATGGGGTACGTCCATCCCAGTCGCCATGTGTGCTTCGTAAACTGATTGTAAGACCTGCGCGTTCCCAGTTCAACAGTTCACTAGAGAATTTCAAAATGACTTGGTTGAAAAAGACGTTAGTCTCGGATTGAGCAGAACAGTGGCGATGTGCGCTGAACAACTGTGGTATCTCAACAGATGGCTCGACGTCGCTCACGGTCATCTCATCTGGGTCATGTTCCACTATTGCCGGCTGTACGCGTCGTCCTTTGCCTTCGTGCGTACTATCGATCAAAGAACTTCTCACATTCCTCTCAGCTAGCTCTGACACTCTGTCCTGGGTTGCATCGTAGCAAGCGCACGTCACCCGGACAACGGACAGGGCCAATGCCGCTCAGAGCAATCGCAAGAACAAAGACGTCAAGGAGACTCAGTCCAACTATTTCCCGCGGAGTGAGTCTATTCTGTTTAGATATTGAAATCGGCGAGCGGTATTGACAGGCTATTTGACCTGATCTGGACTTACCTAGCTGCGGCGTTTACTCCTGACGCATTGGTGAGTCAGATCTGGCTGCTACGCTTGCTCGCACAGACGGCTGATAGCGACATTGCAGTACATCTATGAATCCATCAACGCTGCGCGAGAATTGATGCGAATTTGTATCGAAGACGTGTTCCCGCAAGGGTTCCTTCCTTACCTGCCCTCTCGCTACTTACTGTGGTTCCAGTACGGCGCTGTATTCTTACTCAAGGTGGGCCGATTGGCCGCGAACGAAGCCCGATGTCTGGAATGATCGATTAACCCTGCTCCTCTATAGGCGGTATATTCGGGCGCAATGGTACAGAACGATCGAGGGCTGTGAGTTGTGTCGCGCGAATGCTGACATACTGCGGCTACGCTAACTCACACCTCTTGTCGCAGCGCGCTCGACCTGGTGGAACAGCTTTGCCAATGCCTGTGTACCTGCTCGGATGATAGTAGTCACCCTGCGGTCCGGTATGGTCGCATGTTGCGGGTCCTAGCCTCAAGATTGGCCGTACCCTCTCCAAGCGCAAGTCAAATTCTTTACTCGTGGTCTTCATCCCCTCACATGTCAACTGATCCAATACGTCGGAACTCCACAGGCCTGTCCCAGCAGGGCGACCTCTCCACAACCACAAGAAGGCAGCGGGAACTCGGGCTTGAGCGCCGGTCATCTCGCTGTCCCTTCACAGTCACGCAGCCACTCCGTCCCGGCCAACAACCATAACAATCCAGCTATCGTCAACGATTCCACGATGCAACCATATACCGATGCGAATGGCTTCAACTTCAACTACGGACTCAACACGAACAACGCCTCGAACAGGAGCATGACAAACCCTTGGAACCCTACCGAATTCAACGACGAGGACTGCGCCAATCTCTTACAATGGCTGTTGGATGAACCGGCCGCGCAGACCGCGATTCCGAACCTGCTGGGCGACCCTTTTGATCTGGATATACAGCTCTAAAAGAAACCCGTTGTTCTCGCTGGGAGACGACTTGTAACATCGGATCTCGAAACAAATCAGGGATTGCTTGTCTCAACAAGAAAGATGGGTCGTCGCAGGTGACTGCCCATAGAACGAGGAATGACAACCTGTGGCAGTTGTGAAACGCCGAATATACATCCTGATACTTACATGCAGTGGCTCGGGTGAATCAAAAGCAAGAGATACCAATGGTAATATGCGTTTTGCTTCACCTCTTCACAAGAGGTCTGACTTGTTGAAATTGAATACGGTCCAGGGAAAGCCATCATGAAATATGAAGAAAGGGCAAGTGTATAAATATGATCGAAGGCTAGCTACATCTTGCAAGCACGGGTATAGCTCTATATTGCACATGTATTTCCGCAGACTTTTGTCTAGATTACCATTCATCGGGTCATCTGATTCGGATCTGCAAAGTTCGATAGCACCTTGCTATGAACCCATGCCCGATTGACAAGCTTTCAACGCAATGGTTGGAATGTACATGTCGAACTCATCGATCTGGATACAAGACTACAAAGGTACCCCATCGATAGCGGGGGCGGTCGCAGTAACTTCGACAGGGGCCGCCTCTTCCTGAACGCGCAACAGAAGGGCTTTCATGTCCAGATCATCAATGCCCTCCAAGTCTGGAGGGAGGATGTGACCGATGGCATAGATCAGGCGTAGTTGTTCGGATGGATGGAACTGAAGCGTATCCCCGGATTTTGATTTCGCTTGATTGACCGCGCTCGATACATGTCTGAAAACTATGGCGCTCAAGCCTTCCGTCACGTAGGCTTGGTGTACAACATCCACTGCAGTTTGTTGGTATTTCTTCACGATCCTGCTGTGTAAAAGGGTGAGACGTACATCCTCAAGGACCTTCAGCTCCTCGTCCGTTCCCTCATGCTCAGAGATGAGGGTGTCAACAAGCGATCCTTGCTGCTCCACTGACAGTGGCGTCTTCTCCACGTTCAGTATCCTCGCATCATCAGGACCGGTAACTTTGACTTAGAAGATCTTCTCTTTATGAGTGTCGGTGATGTTCTTGAAAGGGACATGATGGACGGTGAACCCTTCATTGCCGGTATCGCCGGTGAATTCAAGCTCAAGCGATCCAGGCAGGAATAGGCTCATGGCAGAGGAGGTATCGACGGAAGTGCCAGCCGCGCCCGCGTTGGCACTGGTCTGGACGGTGGAGGGAGCTTGCTGGATGAAGGACATGTGTGCGGGTGGTAGTCGTGACAGTTGGGATGCGTCGGATGAAAAAGATATCCACCAGCTCGGCATCTCTTCTCTTGTTCCTCTCTCTTTCTGCCGATATATCTATCTATTTAACTATGGCGGCAGACGCGAGGAGAAAGCTACAAGCTTCTCGTCGATCACAACATCATTGAGGAGGTCATATCAAAGGAACTTCCGGCCCCCCCCCCCAATGTTTCACCGTGTAGGACTGTTTGAGGCTGAAACACGAACTTGTCGGACCGTATCGCATGCGATATTGGATGTCCGCCTTTCCCACAACAACCGCTACATGTCCGCCTTCTGCACGACCACCTTTGGCTTGCCTGTAACGACCTGCTTATGTACATAGTGACCTACGTCTCACTGTTCACAGCTTATTGGAAGATATTCTTACCACATATGACTACCTACGTACACTGGATGGCCTTCAGATAGCTCGCTCGAGCAGATAGCTACAGGATTTCGACACGCGGGGACGGAGTTGTGGTCGACGCGAAGGTTAGCTCAGGAATGCATTGGCACGGCTTCTGGTAAACGAGACTCAAGGAATCCTATGGTATAAACCAATCTTTACTGTCCTGTCAGCCTCTCGGGCTTCGAAGCCGGAGGAAGGCGAAGACGTTTCCTGTCGTTCCGCTGATCAACGTAGAGGTGAGTGATTTGAATGTTATCGCATCGATGGAAGTCTGCTTAGTTGACGGTAGTTTATCCTATTTGTTGTACCAGAGACGAAATCAGGATGAGTTGGCTCTGTGAACCAGGAAAAGATCTGTTTGAAAGCTTCAAGGACCGTTCCAGCCCGGACGAGCTACAGTCAGTCGATATGGAATTTCGACGACGGGCGTTTAGTGATGGAGCGCTTTTTTTCTTTCTTTCTTTTTTGGTGCCATAGCAAAGTCAACGATCCCCAAGCCCCCAGCTGGCAGAAAAGGGAAGCTCGTCGAAGTATCGAGCTAAAATATGGTTTAGATGCGGCTCGATTGGCCGATAGAGCGATTCAAGCTGCTCAGCATGCGGAACGGCAGAAGAACCTTCAAATCTGGACTGCTCGACAGGCTCGACAACGGGCTAAGCTTGCAATGGAGGTCGTTAGAGATCAAGAACAAGTCCTGGATCTGGCAAGAGCAGAGGCGCAACGTCTGAGTGAAATTGCCGGGACGGAGGAGGAGGTGATACAGCTCACGACCAGAGTCTACGAAGATGTGCGCCAAAAAGCCGATCAACGGTTCGACGAGTTTTATTCCGCTGCCAAAAAGGGCAAGATCATCGACATGGCAAGTCCCCTCTCGATTTATCCGTCTCACATTGTTGAGCTATATCTTCTTTAATTGTCATATAGGAAGGACAGTGGGAGAAGGCGTTCTGTCGGACTCTGGAAGACCCCATTCATCCGAGTTCAGAGGTTGTATGTTTCCAACCGGTAGGTCGATCATTAGCGTAGGTGTTACCTCAAGCAGAGCTAACTCTCATCTGCGTCCGCCGTGTGCAGAGACTTCGACCTGTCCGAGCACCGAGCCAGGTCCAGCCTCTTCCTGCTACTCGACCGTCCGGTCCCAGCGGTTCGCAGCGAGGCGTGAGTGTAATCCCACCTGATCCTCCTGGTCCCGCTTTGTTACCCTCAGTCTACCCATCCCTGCATCGCCCAACGTTGCTGATCTCACGCCCTTCCTGTGGTATTCGAAAGTAGCTGGCGTCCCCGAGCAGTGTCCAAACACAGGCACTCGGACAAACTGGAGAAGGGGTCAGCGAGAAGAGAGCCAGACCGACCGACCCAGCTGAGCATCAGGCGAGATCGAAGAGGACGTGCGGGGTGGTCAAGAACGAAACGAAGGGCTAGAGGGACCGGACCGCTTACGAGACAACATCATGAAGGACGTGGATATAACGACATGGCTGCTGTTTTGCGAGACGACTGTATTTACGAGGCCCTGAGGGTCACCAACTAGGCTGTATGTCGCATGCGATATAAGATGTCGTCTTTGTCCCGTTGATGCCGAAATTTTCAACGAGGGCTACATTAGCCGTGTAAGTCAGGGATTTTGGTCTTGTATATGCTTATATCCCGGATGCTATGCAATGAGTGTTGACTTGAGCCCTCGTGTGCTCATCACAAGGAGCTATGTAATGGATGATCTGGCTGCTTGACCTGGGCGGTGATCATGCTATGATCAGGGTGAACCCCCAGACGATCCCGCCGTCCAGGTGAAATATTGACCACACCGTCTGAACGTAGCTCGATTCTCGGCGCATGAGGTTGAAATACTGAAACGAAACCAAATCCATGTCGTATCGCATAATCTTGTGCTGGTATAGGTTCAAAGGCCTGTCGCTCGGCATATAAGAGTACCAGTACATGTCGTTACCAGGCCAAGTCGTACTCGTAATAATAGTCGTAAGGTAAAAGAAGTCCATTGTCGGTTCATGTCGGTTCGGTTTCGTGCGTTCGAGTTGGTCTGTTATATTGTAGCGCAACGTGTTCCTCCGGACCGCAACGCATGGGATCCGACTCAGAGGTCATCATGCGGCTCGTCTTTGACGGCCATACATGCCCTTTTCGACCTGGACTGCTCCTCCTGATCCCCGGCAGTATTCATTTCTGCAGGCCTGCTTCTCTTTGTGCCGACCGCTTCGGATCTTTGCGATCCTCGCTCGGCGGAACTCATCTGCAACTGCTCCTGCGCCGTGAGAAACGAGAGAAGACTTGTACTTGTCTCAGCAAAGGATACTAGATCGACAGACAGTGTTAATCTCATACAAGTAGCTCACCGGTGCTGCTCCACCAGAGTCGACCCGAAGATGCGTGGCACTTGGAAGGGGAGAAGGTTGGAAAGTGGTAGGAGTCGAGGGCCGCAAAAGCAAGGAATTTCGGGGGGGAAAGGTGTCTAGCTTCGAAGATTGTGCTCTCATCGGGATCGCCCGACCCGTGCCGGTCGGACGTGGTGGAGATAGAGGACGCGGGGGAAGATGAGCGCTCGGAATACTTGGAAGTCGGTCTTCGGAAGGTGGTTGTAGGGACATCGATTTCTGTTGAGTTGTAGAGTTTTGCGGAGGCGTAACTTGCTGCAGATTCGTAGATTGCTGTAGAGTCGTAGGTTGCTGTAGAGTCGTAGGTTGCTGTACAGTCGTAGGTTGCTGTACAGCCGTAGGTTGCTGTACAGTCGTAGGTTGCTGCACACGCATAGAAGATTGTTGTGAAGTCGTAGGCTTCTGTGTAGTTGTAGACTATTTGGCGGCGTTTCAATCGTATGCCCCGAGTCTCTAATCGATTTCTGGCGACTCACTTGACTCGGTTGTACGGATGGCGGACTGGCTACCGGAGAGACCTTCCACTTGCGTTTGAATGCTTCCTTCCGTTCTGCTTCCTGGCTCAAATCGCTAGTTTAGCGAACTAGTCGTACGACAATCATGGAACACTCACGAGATCTGCTGAGCTATATCCCTGCTCAATAGCCTTTTTCTGATATTCTGCAAACGAATCACGAGCCCGAACGTCCGCTTTGATGTATCCCTCATAGACCGGCTTGTGGGCCTCTTGTTCCTCGTTGACAATTTTCTGAAGACGCTCAGCTTGGATCTTGGCTTCTTCCCAAACCTTCTTAGCGTCTTCGGCCTTGGCCACAGCCTGCTTGTGCTTGGCCTGGACTCGCCGGCAGGATGCCAGCGAACAGTCTCTCTCATCGCCGGCCAGGTGTAAGGCTCGGATCGCCTCGTCCGCTCTCTGAGCGGCGAGGAGGCCGTATTTCCATTCTATTTCTAGGCGTTGGGATTCCTTTTGTTCGTTGGAGAGCGTGTCGTCATTGAGTGATCTGAGATGTAAGACGAATACGATAATCAGTCGACGTCGGGCGGATCAGGAAAGCGAGGACTCAATTCACGCTAGATCCTCAGGCTTGAAACGATCCTTAAGACTGTTGAAGAGGTCTTGTCCTGGCTTGCACAACCAACTCATCGTGTAATCGAGGCTGTGATGTCGTAGAATGGGGTTAGTTTCTTAAATGACTCGCAGCCGGATGTGTGATGTCGCACAAGCTCACGTTGAAGCAGACCACCGAGACGGCGAGAAGTCGCGGCGACGTCGATCAGAGTCAGCAGCGAAGGATATCTCAGTTTTTGATTTGATCGATCTGTCTGGTGTCACATGAAGAGCGCCATTAGTATTTCTCTACTTCGCTTGATTATTGACAGGAAGACCAGAGTCGAGTCAAGCTTACCGGTCTGAGAATCAGATCGACCCCGGCGTGTTTGTCGATGTCCGTGTGGACATGGACTCTAGGCAGATACGACACAGGGCGAAAGATTTCTTTTCTCCTGGAAGACCTTTTGTCAGATCTACGTATCATCTTAGCTTTGAAGAAGTACTCACTCGCAGACGAGCACGACGCAGGTGAAAGAGGCAGCGGGCGACCTCTCGATTCAGCGAGCCTTCCTGCACGAGCTATGTCGTTTACTTGCTATTTCCAGCCTGGGACTAGAGCTGCAGAGTAAGAGTCGAATGAGCTTGACTCTCATGTCGCTGAAGCCTTCAAGAAGGATGGAACACCTTGGGCTGATCAGTGTGTGTAGCGATCAGGATCTCTATCATCGTCAACAGGAACCGTCAAGTACTCGAGAACACGGACATGAGCAGGTTTTGACAGAACTGGCGTTTCGACAACCACACGGTCTCACTGATCACTGAAGCTTTGATCCTCGAGCACATCAAGCTTGGAGTTCAAGGAACATCTGAAACCAGATCGTAGTGACATGCAGTCGTATGGATATCAGAACAGCGCTTGTTATAATAAGGTACACTTCGTGACCATGCTGGGTCGTTCTCGTAAAATCGATTTGCCGTATAAATAAATAGGTCTCTCGTCGTGAATCGTCTTCCTGTTTCTGATTTCGTAACTTGTTCGTTAAAAGCCTCTGAGGTCTCAATCGGTAGATTTATCCTTGACGGCTGTTCGTGCCCTTTTCGATCTCAACTGTGGAATCTCTATATGGACAACCGTGTCCGAATCCGAAGATTCCGATTCCGTGACTTTGGCTCTCTTCTTGCAGACCGCTCCCGCTTCCTGCGATTCCTGTTCGAGGACTGTTGTCTGCTTCGGTACCTACAGCGGTGTCGCGTATCAGACATCGACTGATAGAAGTCCTAGATCCACGGGACGACATGAAAAGAATGCAAAGTGCTTACCAATTTCACGCCACTAGAATCGGCGGGCTGAGCGACTTTCGAGGGTATAAAGGACGGAAGCTGGACGATTAGGGAATCGTCCAGATCCGGGGCGGGGGGCAGAAAGGATGGGGGCCTGTCCGAACTCGGGGTCGAGGGCGGAAAAGGATTCTTTCGTTTCCGCTGAGAACCAAGGTCCGCGGTCCTCGAGTTTCCCGAGTTTGCAACTCCCCCTTGGGATGGGCTCTGTAGAGATGACGATGGCGGAGGAAGAAAAGAGGTCGGGTTACTCGACGATCGTGATCCACGAAGTTGCTGCCAAAGCCCAAAGTCAGTCGAAGCGAAGCCCTGACTACGCTCGGCTCTAAATAATTTGCCCCGACTATGCGTACGGGTGTGGCTTCCGATGGAGCTAGAGCGTTCCGATGCCGTTTGAATGCCATTTTCCGTTCGGCTTCCTGGTTCAACGTTCATAATTGAGCTCTGCGACCTTGATAACAAGGTCAAAAACCCGCGATAACTCACATCATCAAGAAGAATACCCCTTGAAGGTCCTTTGAGGTACTCTTCGAACAGCTGTTTTGCGCGCTTCTCCGCTATTTTCTTAGCGGACACAGCTGATTGGAGAGCTTCTCGCTCCTCCTTGAGTATTTCATGCAGGTGATTGCTTTGCCATGCAGCTTCGTCGAAAGCCTTTCGCAGTCTGTCGCACCTCGCTTGGGCGACCTGACTCTGATCGGTAGTTCGCTTCAGCATTGAGCTCCGATGGGATACGTCATCTTCTGCACGGCGTAAGGACTGGATGGCATCGTCCGCTCTTTGAGCGTCAACGAGACCATATTTGATCTCGAGAGAAAGGCGGTGACTCTTCTTTTGCTCATCCGATAAGGCAGGTGCATTTAAAGGCCTGGTAGAATAGCATGTGTGTGGAGAACCCGATTATCCGTATCATAGACGCGATCCGATGTACACAACCGTGCGGGGAGGACTTACGCGAGATCCTCCCGATCGAACTTGTGTAAGAGACTATCCCACAGAGTCTGTCCTAGTTTTTGAAGCCAACTCATGATACGACAGAGAATGACAACGGAGACTGTGGACGAAGGGCTAGAAGCCGGATGATCAACGGAGCAGACGTGTGGAAAGGCACATTCGTGAAGACGACTCACCCTTGAAGAGGTACGAACCTTGTTACCCTGATCCGCTTGTCAATCCGACGGGACAGATATCCATTTCCTCAAACAATCTGCACTGAATGATCTGCTACCGATCTATCAAAGGATACGGTCATCAGATCATCGGTAGCTGACAGGACTGCGTGACAGGCGTGAAGAAAGCTTACCTCAAGACCCGCGACTCAGGTCGAAATGCGGCCCCTGATCGCACTCGATTGCACAACCCTGACGAGAGCTTCTACGCTCAACTTGCAACTTGTAGGATTGTAGGACTCGTCACACTACTTTTGGAATGAACAAGCAAAGTACCATGTGTAATGGATGAATACAAGTACGAGTAGTTCGCAACGATCACAACACGGACATGGTCCTGTTTGCGCAAGATTACGTAAGCACGCAAGAAGCATTTTGGGCCATATCGCATGCGGTGTAGAGGATCCGATGTCCGCTCTTCCCGGCATAACCTCCTTTGACCATTATTGCACTGTGTTACAGTTGAACGATTTGTGCACCTACTCGAGCTGCTGACATCTCCATAAGAGCTTCGAGTCTGCCGCACATCCTGTACATATATCACTTGGACCGAAGCGTGCACCTTGCTCTCCACCATCGTCGCCAAACTCTTGCCGAAGCGACGTTTCGACCGACTAAGTTGAATTCGGACAAGCTACATCCTTTGGCTATGAGCTGGATACGGAAAGACGGGAAAGACCTCATCGAAAGCTGTAGGGAGCGTTTTAAACCGGAGCACTTGGCGTGAGTGATACTTTCCGACCTGTGACGATGGTCATACAGCTCCGATCGCACCGGGGTCTCTTCGGAAGTGTGCATAGCGAGATCCTAATCAGTTTGGCTTTATTGTTTCGTCAGAATGCTCGACGACGCACAGTATCGGAATCAACAAATAGCAGTCAGAAGGTTACTGATGCGAGACTATGGCCTGTCCGCAGCTAACACGGCGGACGGAGCTATCCAGGCGGCTCGGAAGGCGGGAGCCGAGTTGAACGACCTGAACTGGAAAGTCAGGAAGGCTCGACACCAAGCCGCCGTAGCCTCCGCCAAGACGATAGCTATTCAAGAAGAGCTCTTCAAAGCCCAATTGGATGCTGAAAACAATCGACGCAAGGCAGAGATGTTGAGCAACGAGATCAGACCGGCCGAGAGACGGTGGAAGGGTTTGATGAGTGAGGCCGAAAGGGAATTTACCGCCTATTCTTGTCAGGCGAGCAAGCATAGTATCATCAGCCTGGTAAGTCCACTCTTGCAAATGTACCTCGACTCGTCCTACGCCGGCCTGTGCTGATAGACACTTGATACGCACTTGCGGTGTTAGGAAGGTGAATACGAAAAGGCCTTCTCGGGAACCATGTTCGCCAACCCTGGTCTTCCGAATCTGGGGTCGACAAGTTCGGAGCCGGTAGGCCACCTTGATAATGCTGAATCATATTCCCACTCAAGTTGACTCAGACCGTGTGTCTCCGTTCCGGATGCAGGTTGCTCCGTCTATCCCTGCCCCCGGTGACGTCGAGCCTGCCCATCCAGCGCCGGCGTCCAGCTCCGAGATCTCTCGACAGGATAGGGCTGCTGACTCGCTACCCCAACCTCTCGCGGCCATTCAAAATCCCGGCAGCGAGATTCTTACCACTGTGAGCCTCTCCCGCAGAATTACATCTGATTATCCACTTAAGTTATGCCTGCTGATGACGTATTCTCGTTATTTTTAAGACCATCGAAAAGCGACCAGCACGATCGGAAGTCGAGGAAGATGGTGCTCAGCCTCAGCCGGGACGAGGTGGAGGTATCGTCGGAAAGAAGAGAGCAAGGTCTGTCGATTGCGTGCAACTCGAGGAGCAACCGAAACGGTGCAGGGTCAATGAGGCCGCGGTCACGTATTGGGGCGAAATATACTAGGCGAGATCATACTAGGCGAGGTTATACACAAAGACGATATGGCCAACGACACAACAACAATATGGACGAAGATACACGAGCAATTCGGAAATAGAGACGACCTTACGGACTGGCGATTAAGATACACGGATAGCTTCGATAACGAATGGAACGAACATACGATATGGATTTGCGAGCGGTATTTATTTACGACGCACTCGATGTCAACCAGACCTACGAATGTACGAGCAGGCATGAAGCTTATACTATGCCATATTATACCACTTTGCATCATCCTAGCATTTTAGCACCGCGAGAAAATCGCTCCTCGCTGCTGGTTCTGCCCCGCTTCTCAAGCTGCATTACCTAGGTCAGGGCATTCACGACTCCGTGTGAAGTGCTTTCTGACATTGATATGATCGTCAACATTGCCAAGTTCGAGGGTCCCCAACTCGACACAGTGCAAGATGATGGGAGTGACGTCATAGGTACCAGCGACAGAAGGAATCTGCTTCTCGATCTGTCCATCCTCCTTGCAGTCCTTGGACGCGACTAAGACATCTTCAAAACATCCTTCGAAGATCGAAGATTTGCTCCACAGCTATCCGGCCATCGTTGTCAATGAGGGAGAACATCGGCACGATCCATTCTGCCTCAGTGGGAAGTTCTGTTTGAGTCTCGATGATGGCATTAAACCAATAACGAATGGACGAGCGGACATCTTGCCTGTGGCAAAGAGCCTGACGACATGAGGTAACTTAGAGAACGTCTTGTAATCACGTGATACTGCTACAAACACCGATTCACCTCTCTCGGGTAACCGATCCCTCGCCTATACCTCGGTGAATTTGTTTCATCCGTAGCGCGCTTCGGCTGTGTACCCCGACTCATGGCGAGGTCGCCATCGGACGACACGGCCCGGTCTCTTGTAAGTTCCGTTGACAACCGATGATCCCGACTCGGACGAGAGGTGACGAGGACCGGCGATGCAGACGTCGATAGGAGACAGCACATAAACGAGTCGGCACGAGCAGCTCGAATAACACTTGCTCTCCGTCACCTCATCTCTACACAGACCTCTTCAGCTTCAACTTGACACCTCAAACGATCTGAAAAACGCTACAGTCACGATGGCCACGCTTCTCACCCAAGAAACCGCCGCCAAGAGCACCCACCAAGCTCCCACGACGACCGTCTACGAAAAGGGCTTGCAAGTCGGCAACGATGTCAACAGGATCACTAAAATCGAGACTTTCCGCGTGAGACCTCGATGGTTGTTCGTCCGGGTGGAGACCTCCAAGGTGAGTCTCGAGTCTTTGACAAGAGGCGAGAGATAACAGACCTCGGTCAACTACCAAAAAACGCTGACCGATAGCAACTGAAACTTACTCGTAGGGGATCGTCGGATGGGGAGAAGCTACCTTAGAAGGTCACTCCGAGGCCGTCGAAGGCGCCTTTGCCGATTTTCGGGAGCGTTTCGTCGGGTGGGACGCCTCCAACATCGAAGACATCTACCAGTCCGCTTACAGACACAGGTTTTACCGAGGAGGAGAGGTCTTGATGAGCGCACTTTCCGGGTTGGACATTGCGCTTTGGTGAGTTCAGCGCGAGCTTGGCAAGGAGACGGAAATGGTAAGGACAGTCTAGTCTGACGGTGACTTGCGCTTACCAGGGATATCAAGGGAAAGACTCTTGGTGTACCCACCTGGGAACTGCTCGGAGGAAAAGTGTAAGTATCTTAAACTCCCCTTGCTCGTGTAAATTACTATTACAAAAAGCTGAGCTCTACATTCGCCCCATCACTTGCTCTCAGCCGCGAACGAGCCAACGTATACGGATGGATCGGGGGTGATCGACCTTCAGACGTCTTGGAGCAAGCCAAGGCGAGGAAAGCTCAGGGATTCACCGCCGTCAAGATGAACGCCGTGGAGTCGGTAAGTTCCACATCTTTGTGAAGCTGTACGTTCGAGATAAGATCGCGGGTGCTGATCCATTCATGTGATATTTGTGTGCTATGAGGATAGCTCGGTTGGTTGGATTCACCCCACGCTTTGGAGGCTACCATCCAGCGGGTCAAGGACGTCAAGTCGATCGGTATCGATGTCGGACTGTAAGCATTCTTTCCGCCTGTGTGCCTTACCAAGCCTCCTCGCTTACATTTCCGCAACTTACATAGCGACTTCCATGGACGAGTTCACAAGACCCTGGCTAAACAGCTCGCCAAGGCGTTGGAACCTCATCAGCCGTTGTTCATCGAAGAGCCGCTCTTGCCGGGGCAGGTCCCCGAGATGGAAAAGCTCTATCAAAAGACTTCGATTCCCATCGCCGTGAGTCGATATGAACGAGTGAGACGAGGCAAGATGAACCGGGACTGAACGATCTCATTCAACCTACGTCGGCGGATCCAGCTCGGTGAAAGGCTATTCACTCGTCAAGACTGCCGACCCTACTTTGAAGCCGGGTGTATCGACATCATCCAACCCGACATTTCTCATGCCGGTGGCATTTCCGAGACGAGGAGGATCGCCAATATGGCCGAGACGTACGATATCGGGGTCGCCCCTCACTGTCCGCTCGGCCCCATCGCGTTCGCGGCCTCGTTGCAGATCGCCTTCTCCACTCCCAACTTTGTCATCTGCGAGATGAGCTGGAAGGTGCGTACCGAATCTACAGCGCTCCCTGTCCCGATTGATCGGCCCTCAAGATCGCTTGCACGACGAGCTGACTGTTACCGTCCCGACTTCAGATGCACTACAACGCCGGCGACTTTGATCTCCTCACCTACCTAAAGAACCCCGAAGTGTTCGACGTCAAGAACGGTGCCGTCGAGCTCTTGACTGCTCCCGGGCTAGGAATCGAATTGGACGAGGAGATGATCAGGAAGAACGCTGTTGACAATGCCGATTTTAGTTGGAGGAACCCGACGTGGCGAGGACCTGATGGGGCTATCCGGGAGTGGTAGACATGTCGCCTGTGACTGCCTGACGGCTTGTAATAGCATATCAATTCTGTTTCAAGGGAATCTCATCATACAATGGACGTTCTAAACAGTCTCTGTCACTAATATCGACGCCGTCAGCGATCAAGAGCTTGTGTGATCAGACATGTTCTCTTCGAAAGTTGTTGGGACCAAGGTTCTGTATGGCGTGTCATCGATTTCCAGTTACGGTTAACACCAGAATGCTATCAGCGGATAGTCGAGATTCGAAGGATCAATCGACAGGTTTGATATAGCTGAGTGAAGCGAGACGATCAATATGAGTTCTTTGTGAGAAGCCAAATATGGAATCATAATCGGGTTGTCAATATTCAATAGGCAGATCGAGACAGGAGGCTCATTTCGGCTGTTTCTGAATCTCAGCGTAGTCTACAAAGTCGAGACCTGAACCCTTCAACGTCGGGAGGACGGTCAGAAGCACGTCATCTGTCTGCTCGGTCTCATCTCAGTACGTCGCCAAGGTTTCCAGATGGCGGTGCGCTTCCTGTCGACATGCGCTACCGGTTCTGTTGGGCAGGATTAGGGTTGATCATAAAGAAGGCGACAACGAATGCTTCCGGTCCGCTGATCGTCAGTCCGTCTGTGATGTGATAAGAGACCTTGGTGCGGAACGATACACAGCCAGAGGAGAGTAAGCCTTAGTACCGGTAAATCATCCTTCTCATCGGAGACCCCGAGTCCTTGAGCCGCCTTGTTCTTTCATATGAGTGAAGGATACCTGCCCTCAATGCGCCGTAATTATCACTGGGCAACTGGGCGGAGGGCTTGACAGACGGCGACAAGAAACACGGCAGGTTTGCGTTAGATGTTGCTAACAATGTGCCAGCTATAAGATCAAGGTAATTTATTCGACCCCAATACAGAATTTCCATGAACCGCACGCAGCGAAGCCTTCCATCGAGCTCTATCGAAAATAATCGTAGTTGTCACTCAATACGATTCGGGTCTTGGTCTAGCTATACCGCAAACTAGTGTCTCCTCATAACGGAAGAAGTCCAAAAGTCCTCTCGCTTATTTCATGCTATGTATTGTCCTTTCCTGATCGTTCAACTTTCAATGCATGTACACTTTGTCTTTATTCGTAATCCTTGACGACCTCGGGATGCCCGTTCATTCCCTTGATGGCCTCGAACTTGGTCTTGTCGGGCAAATGACCTGACTTTTTCTGAGCGTCATAGGTGTCTGAAAGTTCATCGCGTTGTCAGCTCTCCATACATTCACAGGTACGACACGTAAAGGCTCACATCGGTCACCAAATTTGCCCAGTTGCTGTGCTTTGATTTGAAGGGCGAGTATCTTGGAGCTCAGTCGGCAAGCCGAGAGGTTGCCCACCAGGAAGAAGAAGTTGGGAATCCCGCTCTCCCTGCAGACACCCCTGATCTCGCCCTCTTCGTCGAGACCCCAGACGGGGTTGAACTTTTCAGCCCAGTCGCCACCGATCGTCTCCCTGATCGTGTCCGGGAATCCGGTGTAACCGGTGGCAAAGACAACGACGTCGAACGCCTCCTTGGACCCGTCCTTGAAGGTGATCTCGTTCGTACCCTTTCCAAAGCTGGCGATCTCGCCCTGCCTGACTTTGATGTCCCCCTTACAGATCATCTCGGATCCACCCGTCGAAAAGTAGTAGCCTCCAGCTTTCTCAAGCGCCACTGTTCGGACAGGCTGAAACGTCAGCTGTCATCCTTTATCGAGACGAACGGATTCGAAAGTGCCTTACTCATCAAGAACCCGCTTCCCTCGGGACCAGACCAAGCCTTGAAGCCGGCCTTTTCCAACCCGGATAGCAACTCCCCGTCGACTTGCGCGAGCTTGGGGATGATTCGCTGGTGGTACATTTTGGCCACGAGCTTGGGGTTGGACTCGGCAATTCTATCGGCCAGATCTGTCGGCGGGGTGTTTTCGCCATACAAGCCGCTGACTGGAAACGATAAGCGACAAGGTCGAGTCAGGATCTAGCTACCACTGAGGCAGATGACGCTTGCGTGCATGCTCACCCATCATCTCCATACCCTTGGAGACCGACATGACGAATGTCGGGGATCGTTGCAGCATAGTGACATTTGCACCATTCTGCGCAAAGTCGACGGAGATCTAGCGAACAGGACAGCGCGGCAAATACCCTCAGCCATCTTGCTCCTCATGCGAGACTATGACGGTCGGCCGAGCCATGACACTCACATCATGTCCACTCGTACAGGCGCCAACGACCAACGCCTTTTTCCCCTTCCAATCAGCTCCGCTACCATGTCGACTCGAATGGACGACCTTGCCTCCAAACTCTTCCTGTCCAGGGAAAGAAGCCGGCATCTTGGGCTTTCCACCTCCGAGTCCGGTAGCCAGTACGAGGTGAGAGACCTTCATCTGTCGCCTCACTTCCTGTCCTCGAAGTTGTCTGACGATGGTGACGTTCCACTTGTTCTCCTTCTCATCGAATCGAGTCTGCTTGGGGTCCAGCGTGGCTTCGCACCAGCTGTTGATCTCGAGAACGTCTACGTAGGCTTCCATGAAGTTGGCCAACTTTCCTGCGGGAGTGAAGATGGGCCACTATGGGTGTAGCGAAGAGATCAGCGACCTTGAATCATGCGATACTCTAAAGATTGGGATGCGCTCACGTTTGAAGGGAAGGGGAAGAATGGCAGATGATTGGCATATACAGGGTCGCTGATTCGATGAGAGCTAGATATCAGCCTCTGCGCACGGTGATATATCCAAACCGAAACGATCTGGCTCACTGCAGAGACAACGACTTGTAACGAGTGCGCCAGTTGTCACCGACTCGTTTCTGTCGGTCGATCACGAGCGTCTGAACACCAAGAGTGTTGAGCTGCGAGGCAGCTGCCAATCCGTTGTGTCCACCGCCGACTGTGAAGCCGTGTCCCGAAAAGAGGCTCGTCAGCATTGCTCTTGAGCGATGATCAGAGATGAGCACAACACCGACTCACTGATCAAAACCTCGGGATCCTTGTCCCTAAACTCGTTTTCCATAGCTCGTTTCTCGTCGTAAGAGAGCTTGTCATTGTGACTGCCCCTGGGCCTGTGAGCGCCGACCTTTTGAGGGAACCCGTGGATACCTTCCAACAAGGTGAAGCAGGTGAAAGCCTTCCATTCCTTGTCCTCATATGACAGATGAGCGATACCGGAACAAGGACCGAGCTCGGTCTCGAATTCGAAGAACAGGTCGATGAACGAGACGTCGTCGAAAGGTTGCGAGAGGGCGGGCTCGGTCTCGGCAAAGACAAAGTTGCGCGCCTTTACCACGGGGAATCGAGCCTACAAGAGAATATCGTCTCGTGTGAGCTTCGAGAACCCTGTCCGAATGAAAATGATCAGTCGCCATGTCGGACTACTGACCTTGGCAGCCTCAGAGATGTTGCTGGTCCGGATGGAACGGTAGTCGTTGGTGAAAGCGATGATATCTCGCCAAAACCCATTCTTCACAAAAAGTCCTGCGAACAAGTCGGCATTGTTGGTCGTGGCAGCGATTTCAAACTGGGTGAGCCAGTGTTGCGCGATCGAATGGACTTGATGTTCGACGCCAGCGTCAGGCTGGAATCCTTGCTTGTGGCAAGGCAGATCGTTGGGCAAGTTGAGGTAGGTAGCCATGGTGATAGTTCCGGATGCGAGTCGAATAGTAGTATAGCCAGATGACCGTGTTCCGTCAATGTGAGAGCACTTGACCGATAAAAAGATGTCGAGAGGCGAGACGAACGCCCTGTCGATGAATGGAGAACGCTCGTACAGCAGCTGTCTTTTTATGGACGGGTGGGCGCTCAACCCATCGGTTCTCGGCTGTCTGCTGGATGGACGGTCGGACAACACGGTTAGTCGGGGTGGGTGGGTGGTGGTGATGCGGAACCTGAACTGTCGCCTATCGCCAATGCGACCTGGGCCTCTCTGTCCACATGATCGGTCCGAAAAGTTCCCTTCCTTACCTTCGATAACCCTGAGCATCCGTCGATAAGCAGCCGCGTTCGGTGCATCTTAGCGCGGGCAGCTGTGTACGGTTGGGAGACTCAAGTGCCTCCGGTACCGTCTCCCCCGCAAGCGAGCGAGCACAAGTCGACCGGGGTAACGGTGAACAGGCAAGCCGATCGGACGGCCAGACGACTACAAAGTCAAGTCACTGGAGGGTCTGCAGACTCCCACTCGACTCTACCTCTCTTTCCCTGTCTGTATCAACCAACTCGCCTCAATCCTCCGTCTCTGTCAACCGAATCTTTCCACCAGAATGAAGGTCGCAAACAACCTCTTCATCGTCACCGGAGGCGCCGGCGGAATCGGCAAGGCCGTCTCTTCGATCCTCACTTCAAAGGGCGCTCTTGTCGCCTTGTTCGATGTCCTGGACAGCTCCAAGGGCAGCGAGGTCGCCAAATCCATCGGCGACAAGGCCGTCTACGTTCAAGTCGACATTACCGAATCGGACAGCGTAAAGAAGGTATGTCGTCCGCTGTAGCAGAGCGTTCGTCCATACGGTTCCTGATCGTCGTCGTCTCGCGCGCGCATGTTGTCGGGGTACCTGATCTGCAAAACACAGGGGATCGAGACTGCTCAACAACACTTTGCCAAGCAGCTGGAGTCTTCGGGCGGAAAGCTGTCGGGATGCGTTCACTGCGCCGGTATCGCCATCAAGCAGGAATGGACAAACAACATGGTGGATAGCATCCCCAACTTTGAAAAGATGCTCAAAGTCAACGTACGTCGACGTCTCCCCGAAATGGATTCCTCTCGGCCACATGCTGATTGAATCTCGATCGAACCCTCATCCTATACCATATCGACGCACAGACTGTAGGAACTTTCGTCATCAACGCCCACGTCGCAGACGCCATCAACGCTCAATATCCCAAGGCCGACGGCGAGCGATTTTTCACGACCGACGAAGAGCGTGGGATCATTGTCAACTTTGCCAGTGTCGCCGGGCACGATCTGTATGCAAGATGCTTGAGCTACGGACCTACCAAGGCGGCTGTACTGGGCATGACCCGATGTAAGTCGGGATGAAGGTCTCCTGAATGAAGCCTGGACTGCATTGAGCTCACTTCCGGTCTGTACAGCCTTTGCCGACTTTTTGGGACCTTCCGGTATCAGGGTCTGCTCCGTCTCGCCTTCGATCGTCATCTCCGGCTTGACCGCCGGTTTCTCCGGCTACTTCCAGGTGAGCGCGATAAGGTGTACAGTATACGCCGTCCGGACCTCTTGCTGACTCTGTGTTGCAGGACGACCTCACTGCCCACGCCGCTTTCCCCCGATCTCCAGTCCCCGCCGAAAAGATCGTCGACACGGTACTCCACCTCATCGAGAACCAATGTGAGTCATCCTCATCTCCCCGCTATCCGTGCACGAAAAGAACTTTGGACACATCTAACTTGTTTATCTGAAACGCGATCCTATTGTAGGGCTCAATGGGGAGGACATCCGTGTCGATGGAGGTTGGAGGCTGGTCACCAACAGGGCGAAGGACAAGGCGGACCCCAGGGAGCTGGCTCCCGGTCTCGAGTAGAATCTCATCAAATGTACCCGTATTGGCAACTCGGTCGATGACAAGATGAAAGTTAGGTGGTCGGTCCACTTGATATCGATATGTGAAAAGCGACCTCGCTTCGTCAGAACATCTTGAACCAAAGGTCTGCATAATTTACCGTTAGCCGCCCCACAAGCGCTCTTCTTGGCTCGTGATAAGACAAGTCTAATTCGATCCGTTGTTGCTATACGTGTGAACGAGTAGCGAACGCGCTAAATTACGCTGACTTTCGTGGGCCCTGTGATACTGTGAACTATGGCGATCGTATGTGTACGGTATTATACAAAGGGCGTGATTGCGTTTTTTTTTTTGGCGCTCGATGGCGCAACAACAAGATTTCAAGAGAGTCTCACGGGATTCCTAGGAACCGACTACAAACATCGACTTCCCGTCGTCGATTACTGATCGATCTCGTTCTTGGAGGCCCTACGAGCGTCCTTGGCCAACTTCCACCTGAGCGCAAAGACGACCCCTCCACCAGCAGCGATCAAGGCGGTCGTGGTGGCAAATCCGGGTCGGTACAAGGGAGCGTCCGATTTAGGCCAGATGAAGGACCCGTAAACCGAAGCCAGGTTGCCTGCGACGACGAAGGCGGCAAGTAGGTTAGCAAGTGGGTAGTAGTAATAGTTTGGACCACGGGCGACACCCACCGAAGCCGTTGATCATGGCGATCGAAACCGCTCGCTTCTCACGACCCTCGAAATTTCCCACCATCCAGCTCAAGAACAAGGGCACCGCCGTCCAGATTCCCGCTCCACCGAAACAGATAAAGGCGTACCTCACCGAGGCCTTGGTGACGATCGCAGTGACGATAAACGAGGCAGCTCCGAGAATGGTAGCGGCAAAGATGTGCCAGGCCTTTTGGTTCGTTCGGTCTGCGTTGTACCCCATGGCGAGGGAGATGACGAGGGAAACGACGTAGATCGGAACGGTCATGACTGGCAGGCCGAACCGACGATCAGAATCAGCATCGCTTTGCGCGGCTCTGCATCCCAGACCGACTCACACTGCGCATCACGACCGCTGTAGCCGAGAGTGGTCATCAGGGTCGGGAAGAAGTAGGAGATGGTGCTATCGATAACGACAAACGATCAGCATCGCACGCGCACATGGGAATCGCATTCGAAGTTGGGTGCTCACCCTGATCCGTTTAGAAGCACGTAAACCAACATGAACGCCCAGGTCTTCCAGTCCTTGACGGACGCTTTGAACGCTTGCATGTGTCCGAGACGATCGGCAGCGTCCTCGTTGGTCACGAGCCGGGCGACGGCAAACTTCTTTTCACGCTCAGAGAGCCATCGGGTGGTGCTAGGGTAGTCTATTGGCAGCACGAGCGGGCAGCAGAGTGGAGTGAGCTGAACTTGGCCGCTATAGCTCCGAGGCGGGGACCAGATGGGCTTACCGGGAAGAACGAAGACGGCGCCAACGGCGATGACTACCGTGCCCAAGCCCTCGATCACGAACAACTAGGAATGAAATAAACCGGATTAGCGTACAGAACTTCCCTTTTCCTCATAAGTTTGCGCAGCGCCAGAGCTCGGGCCACAATATCGGGATGGCGACGACGACTCACCCACTGCCAACCGGGAGTATTCCCGACACCGTCCATGTACTGGGTGATCACACCTGCCAACAATCCACCAAACGCTCCCGCCATGAGAGAGGCCGAATAGAAGAGAGCGAGTCGCTTGGACAATTCGTTTGGCTGTACCGGTGATAACATATGCAACGTGATGGCCGATACGGATAAGCATCCTGCATCGAAATAGGTCGGTCGAATGCGGACGGCGGAACACGCCAGACTGACCTTGTACCAACAACTGAGTAGCAGGATGACTCCAGGGAAGAACCCAGCCTACAGATGAATACAAACGACGAATCAACCATTGCATCGGCATAGGAGTATAAGCGGAACTCGGCTCACTTCAATGATCCCGAGGAAGAAACGAAAGGCCACCAGTCCGGCCGTATTATGGATCCCCTTGGCTGCGATCGAGCAGCACCCCTGAGCCCCATACAATGGAAATCGATCCAGGCAGATTAGAACCGTCGACGCGAAAATCGCTAACGAGCGAAAAAAGGGGGGGGGGGGGACTTACCCAGGTGAACATCAAAGCGGGGAGAAAGATACTCGGACGAGAGCGCGCGAGGAGCATATTGGAAGGCACTTCGGCGAGGAGGTAGCCCTGAAGAACCCAGCGAGAAAGATTTTCCCATTAATCTTGATGACCGAAAGCAAGGTGACGGATCCGAGAGACTTGAACTAAAAGAGTTGGCGACTCACGACGAAGAAGATGGACAAGGCTAGGGAATATTCCGAAGAGCTCAGACCGAGATCACGTTCCATACCCCCAACCCGTGCGTTCTACAAGGCCCATACCGCAAAAAAGTGATCAGATCAGCAAACACACGCGACAAATCTATCCACGCCTCACAGGCAAAATGCCGCATCAAATATCATAGCGACAACAACTCACCCCGATATTAGTCCGATCGATATAATTAAAGATGTACATCAACCACAAGATCGGTAAGAGCCGCTTGTCCACCTTTCTCAGTAAAGCCTTCTCCTCGGCTGTCCCTGGGACATAATTGATGACTTCTTCCTGGTCGATGCTCCCGCCCTCGTGGTGTTCGAACACCTTCTTCTTGTCGACATCTAGGTGATCCATCCTCGTGTTCGTATCGTATACTCTATCCTGTACTGTAGTTCGGCTCGAGGAGAGATGTTATGTGGTACGGGCCTGGTGTTGAATCCGAGTCGCCAACGGCCAAATGGGATCAAGGCGATTCGACGATCGACGATCGAGGGGTGAGTAGTTCCTATATGTACCCCTCTAGCCCCTCTCAAGCGTCGCCTGTGACTGAGCACGGGACGAAGATGTCGCATCGTCAAACCTCATTACCACGACGCTTTGCCCCCTTTCCACCTCCACAGGCCACAGGCGTTGCTTTACCCCAGAATCAGCTGGGGAAGTGCCAAGGGGGTGC
This sequence comes from Filobasidium floriforme, assembly GCF_021052385.1. Lineage (NCBI taxonomy): Eukaryota > Fungi > Basidiomycota > Tremellomycetes > Filobasidiales > Filobasidiaceae > Filobasidium > Filobasidium floriforme. The sequence goes on along the minus strand of NW_025763638.1, from coordinate 671,278 downwards.
TAAGTGGGGCCCTCGTCATGTGTTTTTAGCGCCCACGCCTTCCTTCATCTCGGGTTTGGTCCCCCTCCCCCCACCTCCTCTCCTCTTCCTGCACGAAGCGTGAAGTGCATTGGAAATATACCGCGGGAAGACGGGGGTTCTTTACTACGATGGGCGGGGGTGGTCGGTATGAAGTCTTACCGGGACCGGCGTTCACCTGTTGGTGGGATTGACGAACGCCGCTCGGTATCTTGGTCGATGATCGATGTCCTTGTTCGAGTAGAGTTTTGATCGCTCGCGCTCGCGATGCTGAGCCTACGAGAGATAGATAGGGCCAATACCACAACCTAGGGATATCAAGTCTCTTCCTCAACCTTCCAGAACCTTCGGCTTCTCGGAGCTGGTGATGATCTTGTTCGTACAGCTTCCCCGATCTTGCCACAATATCCATTGCTGTCAACGTCCGTGATGACACCGCGCGCGTATCCGGTCCGGAGCAACCGATCACCTGTAGCTGTAGCGATGACCAGGCAAAAGGGTATCGAGCAATCGTCGACCTCCCCGGCCGCACCGGCCGAGATGAAGCGAAAAGTCTACGTTGTCGCAACTTGATTTACGTTTCAGATCCCGGTCGCTTTGGCAAGATCTCGACGACTTGCAACCAACACCTTCCTGGTGATCTTGACGGAATGACGATTGATCACGTGATTATCCGAGAGAGTAAGATCACGTGATCTCGAGTGTCCTTCGGCCGTTCGGGTAAACAGAGTTTACGGTTTCGTAATTCCACTCCCCCGATCCTGATGGGCCCACGTGAATGATCGTGTGGTGTGGCGCCGATCAACGTGAAAGTGAAACCGCGCTAGACGTACTGCGTGGGCTGTGGTGTGCCCCATGCGAGAATAAAATCGGGTAATCGGGTGGCCGGGGTGGAATCTTCAATAGGGGTTGAGGGGTGAGGAGCGGAGTGTCGACGTCAACCCTCCGTTTTTTTTTCTTTATCTGATTAGCGGCTCGCTCCGCACCGCACCGCACCGCACTGTACCGCCATGTGAAATATATAGTCATATTATCCCTTACGTTCGAATCGAGGAGTTACACTCCAACAACAGCTTTACCCACTATCCGCCGCAGCGATAGCAATACTTCTACCGTGACCATAGAAGACACCCGTATTTTTACTGAGACATGGACCGGTTCCGCAACCTGTTCCAGCAAAACCGACAACCCAGCTCTTCGGGCTCGTCCGACCTCTCCCATCAAGGTCACGATCACGATCTTCAAAATCAGACCCACCGCGATGACAAGAAAGACAAGAAAGATAACAAAGAGGAACCACTCACCTATACCGCCGAGGGTGACGCCCAGATCATCCTCTCTGGCGGCCAATCCCCCGGAGTCAGGCGGATGGAAGCTATCAACGCCCACTTGAAGACCTGGGAAAGATGGGCGTTGTTCTTCGGGGTCTTCCTCGTGACTTATGTTTATGGGCTTGATGGGACCGGTGAGCCCCACATTACGTGGCTACTGTATATCTTTCTCCATTTATCGTGTCGTACTGACCCTCCTGGTCTGATCATATCATATCGCTACGTTGATACTGTAGTAAGGTACACCTACCAAGGCTACGCAACAGCCTCTTACGCCCAACATTCGTTATTATCGACGATCACCGTAGTCAGGAGCGTAATCGGAGCCGCAGCGCAGGTAAGTCCATTGAGCAGACCGGATTACAGAGTAGAGCTTTCTTTGAATTAACCGGGACTGATGATGATTATCACATGGCATACTCCGATGCACCGATCTTCCTCTCTTCCCTCTCTTCCTTCCTTCGTCCCCCCTTCCCTGATCCCGCGTTTTCTTCGGCACTACGAACCACCTCATTCAACCACACCCTAATCATATCCAAACAAACCCTCGTTACGACTCGCCATCGCGTACGCCCATGTAGCCAACAGCAGCCAAGATCTCCGACGTATTCGGCCGGACAGAGTTGATCCTGGTGTCCATCGTCTTTTACGTCGTAGGTCAGTATCCAAACACGCACGTCTTGCCTTCATTAGCAGCTAACCGGGTCTTGATCGATCTCTTTCTGCACAATCGTGTTCATCCATAACGATCCTGGGTGCTATCGGATGACGAACATCAATCTGTATCCAATGGGTGAACAGGGACTATCGTCGAGTCCGTCTCAGATGACGTACAGACTTTTTGCGCGGGAGCTGTTATCTACCAGGTAAGTCTCCAGCTCTATCCTCGAATGTGAAATGGGGTCCTTATCGCTGATGAAATGCTTCATGTTTCGCTCGGCCGCTGAGTATAGATTGGGTATACGATGATTATCCTCCTTGTAGAGGTGAGTGCTTTATCGATAGCCTTTCCCGGTCAGCCTCTGTCAAGTCCAACGTACCAATCCGGCTGACACGCGATCCTCTCATATCACAGGTGATCATCGCCGATTTGACATCCCTACGATCGAGGTTGTTCTTCAGCTTCGTCCCCGCCTTGCCGTTCATCGTAAGTCTTACTCATAGCTTGAAGCAATACAGCTTTGAGAACGTATTGATCTCGGTCTGCGCCGGTGGTAGATCAACACTTGGGTCAGTGGAGACGTCTCCGCGGCGGTGTTGTCTGACGATCCTACGAGTGACGGAAGTTGGAGACCAGGTATCTGGATGTGGGCCATCAGTGAGTCTTCCACTCTTGCCTCTTGATGACCATACGTAGGCTGATTTGGATGACCCCCGACCACAGTCTACCCGGTCTCGACCATCCCTCTGGTTGCCATCCTCGTCGTCGCCCAATACCGAGCCAAACGCGCCGGAGCGCTCGAATCCTACCGATCGCCATTCCAACTGCTCGGCTGGAAACGCCTGCTCGTCTCGCTCTTTTGGCAACTAGACGTCATCGGGATCATCCTCATCATCGCCGTCTTTGGCTTGATCTTGACGCCGTTGACTCTAGCCGGGGGGACCGAGGATCAGTCGAGGTGGCGTGATGGGGATATCTTGGCCCCCTTGGTTGTGGGGGTGGTCTGTATCCCCGCTTGGATCGTTTGGGAGATCAAGGCGCCTCATCCGATGATCCCGTTCAAGGTGAGCTCCAAGACAGCGTCGAGCACTGATGTCCTTTGATCACTAGCTAATGATCGTCGCTGGCTTTCCAGTTACTGAAAGGCCGAGGAGTATGGGCCGCTTTCGGAATCGCATGTACTCTGAACTTTTGTAAGTCCCGAAACCTTATCCAGAAATCCGCCTGACGCTCATACACAGCTGTATGTTCTACCCTGCAGCTTGGGGCATGCAAGCCGACTACCTCTACGCAGTCCTTCAAGTGGCCATCGGTGAATCCGTCAAATCGTCCCAACGTATCCAATCCCTCTACTCTTTCACCTCCACGATTACTGGCACCCTGCTCGGACTGGTCGTCTACAAAGTCCGTCGACTCAAATGGTTCATCCTCTTCGGAGTATGTGTCTGGCCGGTGGCGATGGGTCTGATGGTCAGGTACAGAGGTGGAGAATCGAGTTATGCCGGTGTGATAGCCGGACAGGTCATCTTGGGTTTCGCTGGAGGTTTTTTTACTTATCCGACGCAGGCGAGCGTTCAGGCCGAGACCAAGCATGAGCGTACGTATCGTTTCACCTCGCGCAAAAAAGAATGCTTCTTGCTGAGGTATTTCATGGCGTTCTTTTCGCAGACGTCGCCGTCGTCACCGGTCTGTACCTCGCGACCTACCAAATCGGCTCGGCCCTGGCCGCCTCGATCTCCGGGGCCATCTGGACCCAAACCCTCAAATCCCGCTTGACCAAAGAACTCGGCTCCTCTAGCATCGCCGATGCCGTCTACGCAGACCCTTACGGCTCGATCGTCACCTACACCTGGGACACCCCTGAGCGACAAGCCATCGTCCGCGCATACCAGCACGTCCAGAGGATCCTCTGTATCGTCGGGTTGTGCGTGGGGTTCTTGTTGATCTTCTTCGGAGCTTGTTTGAGGGATCGCAAGTTGGGCGATGAGCAGAGTCGACCGGATGCTGAGAAGGATATTGAGAGTGAAGAGGAGGCGTGAGGAAGGAGTCGTCATCGAACGGCCGAAAATATGGAAGCGGATAGTGCGTGAAGATAGAGAAATAGATAGATAGAAACGTACATATTGCCCTCATAGAATCATCTGAATGTCCGTGCCTTCCAGCGGCGTGTGGAAAAACAACCGACCCCATGAATGTGCGCCAGACAGGCGCCCAGATTAACATCATTCGGTACACGAGCGAACCATCTGTGTACTCTACTTGACATCTCGATATGACAGGTTTGAATGCTATTTCAGCAATCATCTGACACATCCGCGAGAGACTTGCTGAATCCGTTGCAGCCTCGCACTTTGTCGCTTCAAATTGCCGTTCTGTCCCTCTGCATCTGTCTATGCAGCAGCGCTCCTCTTCCCACTCCGCACCATAATTCGCCTCGAAACTCATCGACCTCGAGCTTCATCGGAAGACGACCATCCCGGCCCCCCTCTCCTCGAAGATCAAACAAACCCCTGAACCCTGTTCTACAGATCCTGAAGCTCGACCATTGATCCAACTCAAGATGTCGTCCTCGACCTCCTCCAGCGAGTTTCGACTTCGGATGATGATGAGGATTCGCCTTGAAGCGTTTTCCCCGGACGTGGAGACACCGCTATAAGTGATCTTCTGCATGTAACTGCCCAGAGTCAACAGGCTCGTCTGCTGCGTTCGACATCGCTCTTGAAGCTTCTTGGCGATCGTCCCGGGTTGGAAGGTCGGGAGATCGATGTGTATGTCGTTGTCGAGGAGGCTGGAGTTGAGGACATACTCGATAGTCCGCTTGTCGGTATCGTCGGCATCACCATCATCATTCGACCTTGACCCCGACGCCTGCGGCCGATCCCCCCGTTCTGGTAGCACGATCATCTCCCCTAGCCCATCCTTCATTGAGTTTAAAGGGAAGACCAGCATCTCGGCCGTATCGCCCGATATCGGACCCCTAGCGTTGACCTGTTCGGAGACAAAGTCGACGTCGTTCCCCTCCTCGACCAAAACCAGACGATAACCGAACTGAGGCCCATGAGTGCCAGTTTGATAATAAGCGAACGCCGTCGACTTGTCCGTGACTCTCGGATTCGGGCCTCGGCTGGACTTCCGATCGTTGCGGCTTTCGAGATGGTCGGCTATGCTACCCGCTTCCGGATGATTGGATAATTCATCGAGTCCAGCGTTCATGGCGAGGTGTGAGATGACCGAACGGGATATCGGCCATGGTGGGCATGAAGAACAGGTCGACCTGGTAGATGACGATGAGGATGAACAGTTAGATGACGGCGTGGGCGAGTCGGGCCGGGACATGTCAAGGTTGCAAGTTTTGAAGTCTTTGCAGAGGATGGTAGCTAGGCTAGGTGTTGTGTCAGGGTGTCAGGGACACTCTCACGGGTATGAGACCCTCAGCAAGATAGCCGAGCACCCAGACACGATGTCTTCCCAACTCCTCGGAAACTTGATGAAGTACTGGAGTCGCTGCTCAGCAGGACTGACCGGGGGAAGACGGACCGGGGCAAGAGCCAGTTTTGCATTCCGAGCGTGCAATGTGGGATAATAAGGGCTGGTGGCAGCTCGGGTTGCAGAAGTTGACGTCTTCTCAACGGCAGCTCGAGGTGAGGAACGAGGTGAGGTGAGGAAGCAGGCATCTTCTGGGAAGTTGGGGTAAGTGTGGGCAATGGGCAATTATCGCTCGGAACTCATTCCCGACATTGCTCGTGATGTCGACCCGGTCTGACGATCCTTGACCCGAATCTTACGTCGAGAGACTCTTCCAGAACCTCAACGGCAGGACAGCCCTCTTCACAGGAAGGCAAGATGCTAAAGACGTCTGTCTCCTCGGATCCTGCTGCTAATGACTATGACTGCTGCAATCAATCCGGGTGTAGAGGTCTGTGGATCTGTGGCGACATCACACTTTAGGTCAGAGAGAGAGGGTCGAGGTCTCGGACGTTGCCGAATCGGCCGACGAGGAGCGTCCATGCAGCTTCTACAAATAGCATCCACTTACCACTCACCTACCTCTGTACCTCGGAATAAGGATACGAATATATATATCCCTGTCACCTCTAGCCTCTAGTCACTCGTGATCCACCTCGTCCTAGCGTTCTGCTCTAGCTGCTCTAGCGCTAAAGCGACACCTCGCGTTCACACACGCAACGACCTAGCGACCATGACCACCGATACCGACAAGCTCGCCGAGCACGACCCTCACTTCGAAGCAACCGCAGCAGCGCTGGACCACATAACCTCCCACGCCGCCAGTTCCGAAGACCCTCAATCCACCCTCCACACTCCTTCTTCGGACCGTCAAGCATCGCACCGATGGCTCGAGCGCATCTTCCCTTCTTACTCCAGCCTCGAAGCTATGGAATCCGCTTTCCACATGGGCAACTACGTCGTCACCGACCGTCAAACCGGCTCCCAATCAAAGGTCTTCGAACCCATGTCCATCTACGTCCGGATCGGTATGCACGCCCTATACTACGGCTCTGCCCAAGAAAAATTCCTCCGGTGGGAACGCACTATCAAGCTGCTCGAAGACCAAAGCATAAAGATGGGGGAACAATACGACGACCCAGCTAGCGTGAAGCATATCCGGCCGTTCATCCAGAGTTTCCGGTTGGAAGAGGGGTTGAAAGAGTTGAAAGAGCCTGATCCGGAAAAGTATGGGACGTTCAACGAATTCTTCTCTAGGGAGATTAGGGAAGACGCTAGACCTATCGCCGAGCCGGACAACGTGAGTCGTTTGTCAACCTTTACCTCCTTGAATTCATCGTCGAATCTGCTTCTCTCGAGGGTTGTGGTCGTCAGAGCTGACTTCCCGACAATATTAAAACGGCATGATTACAGGACACCACAATCTCCTCCCCCGCCGACTGCCGCCTGACAGCGTACCCCACAATCTCCCTCGCCAAGAAATTCTGGATCAAAGGCTACGGCTTTACCATCCCCAAGCTCCTCAACGACAACTCCCTCGCCTCCTCCTTCTCCGACGGCTCCCTCCTCATCGCCCGTTTAGCTCCTCAGGATTACCACCGTTGGCATTCCCCCGTGGATGGGGTGATCGAGTCCATAACAGAGATCCCTGGGTGTTATTATACCGTCAACCCCCAGGCTATCAACGAACCGGGGACGTTAGACGTTTTCTGTGAAAACAGGCGGAGCGTGATGATCGTCCGCTCCAAATCGAATCCGGAATTCAAGGTGGCCATCATCGCCGTCGGGGCCATGCTAGTAGGTTCAATCCTCTACAACCCCGGGATCTCTCCGGGTAAAGAAATCCGACGAGGAGAATGTCTAGGAGCGTTCCGGTATGGGGGGAGTACGGTGATCGTGCTTTTCCCTCGAGGGGAGGTCGTGCTGGATGAGGATCTCGTTAGGAACTCTACGGGTGGTAAGGTCGGGAGTGATGTAGGTGGGGTTGATGGTAATGATGGACAGGGCGGAGCGAGTGGCCAGGGTGGAGAGAGTGGGGCGGGAGCTTGCGAGACATTGGTCAAAGTCGGCTGGAGGGTCGGTGTCAGTCCAAGCAGGTCGTGAATCTAGTTGGTCAACGGTCGATCTGTGCTGGGTTTACTTTGGCTCGGATAGTTACCGTGATCCGATAACAATAATAATAATGCAATGTTTCCGAAGACGAGTATGAATGGTCGAGCGTCGAATGGGAGAAGAGCCGGACGGAGATGTCTGACAGTATGCATCAGGATCTCGATGCCGGTTGCTCCAGTATCTTTCAACACAAACGCGATTGGCATGGCACCGTGGCTTCGAACGCCTGTTTGCTACTTGCTGTGAGAACGACAATGGCAATAAAAAAACTATCTTAGGGTTTACGGGAACAAGACATGAATTGCCCCCTGGCGTATTTTTACGAAATCTAACACGTTTCCTAACAGTCGTTGCCACTTACACTTCTCATACGATAACGCCCCTGAAGCGCATTCTGGTGCCCGCGATGGTCCTTCGTTTGAGCCAAACCTCGATCTACGGCAGCCATCCTCCATCTTGGTCGACTCCTCGCAGTTGGCCATGTCAGCGCGAGATTCCGTGCCAGCTCATCTCTCGAATTTGAATACCTCTTCCAACGGTCGTGCTCAAATGTATGTCTATGATAGCAAATGAAGTATATATATTACAAGACTGGCCATGATTCATGCTTTGTACTGATACCACATGCAGGTACGCTAGATACACGACTTAAGCAGAACGGCATGCTTTACCTAAACTTTTGATCTTCCATTCTTTCTTCACAATAACCTCCTTTTCGCCCTGCTTCACCATAGCTTGGGATATAGCTTGTTGAGTGCAATTGAGGAGCTGGCCTACAGCTTTCGAGCTCCATATCCTGGCAGAAGTTACTTGCTTTCTACCAAATCTAAAGCTAGTTCCATCAACACGAGTCACATGGTATAACTTTGCTCGTCCGTTATTGATTGCACTATTCCGCAAGTTGATCTTGTTTGCTACTGATAGAGGACGGCGTTTCCGTTTAGTGTGCAATACGACTTCTTTTGCATTGCCAACCATGCCTTCAATGTCTGATAATCGCAAGTCTCTCGCAGAAATGACAGGATGGGTTGACACAAGGCTGTTCTCCAGTGGGGCCTCGATTGTTGATATCTGCCCATATGGGACCTCATATCCTTCATACTGGTTTTCCATGTCCATCCTGTCTTCCTGTATTGATGAGGCGTGACTGCTTTCAATGTAAGCCTGCAATGATTGCAAAGCGCCAACTTCAGACCATTCAGATCTGACCAAAGTTGTGTTATTTTCCTCAAGCAGGCCCTGCTCTGCAACATGATTGCAATGTGCTTTCTTGATATAGGTGATCTTCCATTGAGCCCACTGGATATCAACATTCTTTTTGACATACTCTAAGGTTTTGGTACTAATCCCAGTGATGGCAGCAACAGCCTTAGTGGTGCATATCATAACGTAGGTTACTGGTGTTCCACGAAATTTGAAACCATGGCCATCAACTTGACTGACACGGTAATGTCTGACAGGTCGACCTTTTTCGGGAACCTCTATGTGATGCTTGTTTGTCTGACTTGTACATGATATTGCAGCTGGCAGCATTGTCTGATGGGGATCTGCCTGTGTGCAAGCATGTCTTCTGACATGTCCCTCATTTGCAATACTTCCCTGGGACTCTATGGCATCCTCTGGCAGCTGGACCATGAATGCTGTGTCTTGGCTGGATATATCCTCCATGTTCAATGAGTGGATCATGTTTCCTGGGTCAGAGAAGCCATGGAACTCAAGGCAAGGGGAAGCATCCTGACCCATCAGGATAGGCTCATTGGAAGAAACTGGGTGCGGAGCTGGAATTTCTGACAGTTGTAGGTGATGGTTGGTTATCAAGCGAACCTGACTCATATCCTGCTCCAAGTGGCCTGATGTTCCATAAGTAGAACAAGTGCCGCTGAGGGTTGTTTCCACTCCATAGGTGCAGGAGGGATCCTGCTCAGATGCTGTGTATGCTTGTTGAGTCTGTTGTTGTGGCCAAAATTCCTCTGCACTTGGGAACACTGTGGTAGGCGTCAATCGTGCAATGCTATAACTCTCTGAGTCTTGTTGTCCATCTTTTCCTGTTGCGTCACATTGCTCAACTTTCCATCTTTTGAAGATGATACCCCTCTTGTTACCCTTTCTTCTCATAGCATTTGACACTGCTCCGACAGTACATCCAATGAATGCAGCTACATCCTTGTAGGTTTCCATTGCCAATGAATCCACAAGGTTCCCATCCCTATCCAGAATTTGGCTCCCACCTAGTCGCTTTACACTGTATTTTTTGCGGGTTGTATCAGGGTGCAATTCCCAGTCCTGCAGTGTCTGGTTGAGCTTTATTGAGCACAGCTTGCCACACATGTATCCTATGTTGGAAACCTGTCTATCCAGCTCAGAGCAAGCTGCATTGGTGGCACTGATCTGGTCTCTTGTATCCAATGACTGAGAGCTGAGGCCAAGCTCATCAGGGTTCATGTATTCTAGGTCATCAGATGAACAGGCTTCCCTGATTGTAGGCTCATAAGGAACCCCCATGTCCTTATCTTGTGCCATATCTTGCTCAAAAGCCTGCTTGAATTGATCTGTCTCCCAGTCTTGATGCTGCAACCAGGACTGTTCCACCTCAGTCCCAATGGATCCTGGTTGTTCTGCCTCAACAGGCCCGCTATAGTCCAGATGCCAAGCACTAACTGGACTCATAGACTCCAGAGTTCTTGCATCAGCCTGTTGTCCAGGCCAGTAGCTGGTTTCAGACAACTCTACTATGTCCCCAAACTGATCCCATTCTATCAGCTCATCCCCCAAGCTCAATGCAGATCCATTTGGGCCAAACAGCATGTCAGACCCTTCAGTGTCTGTTTGTAGCAATGCATTCAAGTCTAATTCTTGTTGTGACTCTGACATCCTTGTACTAGCTTGGGTGATAGATCTTATATCAAGGATGGCTGATTCCCATTCACACAGCAGGGATCAATGAAACATGAAGTGGTGACATATCACATCCTACCTGCCTCTTTCCTTCTGATTTCACATGCATAGTATATATGTCTTGACCAGGAAAGGAGCTTTCACACCACAAGCATCATCTACTGGGGGACCTCCTTTGTATGCTTCTTCAGCCAAGCCTGGTCCTAGGCTTCTTCCAATGATGTGATCTACCCAAGTCATTCTCTAGGAGTTAATCAACTCATGACCCAGGCTTGATGCCCAACAGGGGTCTCTCTTGTTAGAGATCGACTATTATAGGCATCCGCAGTACGCATGTCGTGTACACACGCGATGTAGGTTTTGACCCCTTACAGAGGTCCGTTTGGAGACTCTCTATAAGGCCTGGCAGCCGACCTGCCGGGTCTTGAGGTAATAAGGTCGCGGGACTGGGGAAAGGTAACGGTAGGCATAGTAATGTAATAACGGATGTCTAACTACTACAAGGTACTAGTTAGACGTCTACGAGAACATCCCCTAAAAGGTCTCCGAGAGGGTCTCCGAACGAGACCCCGAGGCCACGCGCACCGTAGGCCGCGCGTCACGTGACGCCTATAATAGCCGTCTCAAGTCTTGGGAAATATTTCTCACGCGCAAGTCTTGCTTATTTCCACCTATGCCCCACTTTCGACCGCGCCCGTAAGGAATCGACCGCGTCCCGATCAGTTCTTTACTTTCCATGTGTAGCAAATATGGCTAAAACACAAACCGGATACACACCTTAAGCAGAACAATGTGCTTTACCTAAATTTTCAACCTTCCATACTTTCTTAACAATGCCCTTGTTTTCACCCTGCCTCACCAGAGCTCGGGATATAGAGACTCGGGTGCAATCAAGGAGCTTGGCTACAGCAGGCAGGCCCCCTATTCTGGCAGATTTCACTCGCTTCTCACCATGTATGAAGCTGCTTCCATTGACATGAGTCACATGATATAACTTTGTGTTTCCTTTGGAAATTTTCGCCCGGGTTGCCTGAGAAACGGGATGATGGAGTAAACTATCCCGTAGTTTGAGCCTGTGGGCTACTGATCGAGGACCCCTTTTCTGTTTGGTACGAGACACAGGTACATTTGCATGGCTAACCATGCTTTGAATGTCTGATGACTGTGAGCCAATTGCACAACCAGTCGGAAGGGTTGCCACAAGGTTGTGTTCCACTGATATCTCACCCGTTGATATGGGCCCAGATGAGGCCTCATACCCCTCATACTGATCCTCCATTCCCACACTGTGTGCTGGTACTGATACAATATGACCACTTTCACAGTCTTGCGCCTGCCATGATTGCAAATGGTGGGGCTCGAAGCAATCAGACCTGTCTGAGGTGACATTGGTCCACTCAAGCAAGCCCTGCTCTGCAACATGATTGCAAGGTGCCTTCTTGATATAGGTGATCTTCCATTGAGCCCACTGGATATCCACATTCTTCTTGGCATACTTCAAGATCTTCATGCTGATCCCAGTGACAGCAGCAACAGCCTTATCGGTGCATATCAATACATAGGACACTGGTCTCCCCAAAAAGTTGAACTCAAGCCCATCTCCTTGCCTAATATAGTAATGCTTGACAGGTCGACCTTCTTTCAAGACCTCTGTGTGATACTTGTTTGTAAAACCTGCACATGATGTTGCAGCCAGTGGCCGTGAATGATTGGGCTTTGACTGGGTGTATACATGTCTCCTGACATGTTCCTCATCAGGAAAACTCCCTTGACCTTGTATGGCATCCTTTAGTAACTGAGTCATAAATTCTTCATCTATGCTGGATGTATACTGCATGCTTGATGATTTACACCTGTTTTCAGATTCAGCAAGGTCAAGGGAGTTGAAGTGAGAGGAAGTGTCCTGAACCATTGAAATAGGCTTGTTGGAAGAGATCAAGTACTGTCCTGGTGTCACTGAATGCTGCGGTTGATGGTCAGGGGTTATTGAAGGGACATGAGTCACAGTCTGCTCTGAGCGACGTGATGTGGCATGAATAGAACAAGTATTGCGGTCACCGAGTGAAGATGTAGCCTCTCCTTGACCATTGCTGAAAGTTGTTGCCATTTCATAGGTGCAGGATGGATTCTGTTCAGGTACTATGTACTCTGTTTGAGATTGTGGTTCTGGCCAAAATCCCTCTGCACTTGGGAGTATCGAATCTTTGTCTGTATTTGTTCTGCTTGGCTCAACTTTCCATCTTCCGTATACAAGACCCTTCTTCTTGCCCTTTCTTCTCATATCACATGACAGTGTAGATCTGGCACACCCAATAAATGCAGCTATATCCTTGTAAGTTCCCATTGCCAATGAATCCACAAGATTCCCATCCATGTCAAGGAATTTGCTTCCATCCAGTCGCTTCACACAATATCTTCTGAGGATTTGATCAGGGTGTGATTGCCAGTCCTGCAGGGTTTGATTGAGTTCTATTGAGCACAGCTTGCCACACATGTACCCTTTGTTGGAAACCTGACTGTCCAGCTCATGGCAAGCTATTTTGGTATCGCTGATTTGATACGCTGTATTCAATGACTGAGAGCTGAGGCCAAGCTCGTCCAGGTTTATGGATTCTGGGTCCTCAGATGGCCAGAGTTCCATAGGTATAGGCTCATAAGGAACCCCCAAGTCCTTATCTTGTACCACATCTTGCTCAAGGGACTGCATGAATTGGTCCATCTCCCAGTCTTGATGCCGCAACCAGGACTGTTCCACCTCAGTCCCAACAGATCCAGTTCGTGCTGCCTCGACAAATCTGCTGGAGCCCTGATGCCAACCACTAAGTGAACTTATAGACTCCAAAGTTCTTCCTTCAGCCTGTTGTCCATACCAGGAGCTGGTCCCAGGTGGCTCTATCATCTCCCCATATTGATCCCAATCTATCAGCTCATCCCCCAAGCTCAGTGCATGTATATCTGGGCTGTTCAGCATTTTAGACTCTCCAGTGTCTGTTGGTAGCAACACATCCAAGTCTAATCCTTGTTGTAAATCTGACATCCTTGTACTGGCTTAGGCGGTAGGTCTTATATTGAGGATGGCTAATCTCCCGTTCGAAAAGGCGGCAGGAATCAATGAGACATCAAGTGGTGACAGATCACATCCTATCTGGCATTTCCCTCCTGAATCTCCACATATATATATATCTATATATCTTGACCGGAAAAGGAGCCTTCATACCAGAAGCACCTGTCCAATATGAGACCTCCTTTGTATGCTTCTTCACCCATGCCTGGTCATGAGCTTCTCACAACAATAATATGATCTACTATGACAGAGGAGGACTGACAGTCTACACAGGGCTAGGTCTAGGGCCTGTCAGAGGTGTCTCCCAGGAGACCTGTTATAGCCATCCGCAGTACGCCTAGAGCATACATCTGAAACCAGCAACTCTGGCGGAGCAGGTACTTATATAGTATGATTGAAGACTTCTAATCACTACGATCACTCTTGTAATATGTATTTCATCTGCTATCACACTCATTTATCTACTTACTACCCTACGCAAGTCCCCAGAGAACACATTGGTTGCTGACAACCTAACAGGACCTCTAAGGGGGTCTTTGCAGGATTGGCAATGCATCTTGCAATGGCTATAACAGACCCGCTGTAGATGATTCTTGTTGATCTGACCTATATTCAATACACCAGTAACCCTTGCATGTAGCTACATCTGTTGATCGGTCGTTATATTATTGGGGCTGTGTGCCCATATCATACCATACCATACCATACCATACCATGGCTATTATTCTTGTGCCTACCAGGCATTTGACATTTGTCTTTGATACTATTATTAAAATTACCTCTGATACGAAACATGACATATCATCTATCGGGCAGCTCCCACTACTGTATTGGCTAATCAGATGAGACAGGAGGCTATGGATTTTCAATCCTTCTTGTGGGTTGTGAGGAGAACAAGAAGTCTGATCTACGTGTACATCCTTTCCGCTCCAAAAAGCTAAAGCGAAGTGAAGTGTAGCGAAGGTCACATCACAGAGATAAAACAAAAAAGTGTAACAGCCGACCGCGGGATGGGATGCCCGAGACCGTCCTCACGTTCTCGCAGCGATCCCATCACGAACCCAGACCCAGAGCCAGGTACCCCACTCTATTTCACCGTCAGACCCCCCATTCCCGCCCTCTCTCTTTCTCTTCCCGGCCTTTGAAACACCTTCTCTCCCCCGTTCCGTCCCGAAAGTCCAAGTGCATGTGCAAGTCACAAGAAATGGATCGTCGAGGATCGGGGGGGAAGGGGCGATCATATCCTATCGATGACGGCATGGCTACAGTGCGATCGCCCCGTGTTCGAGGTGAGACTCGTCGTGAACCTCTTCCCGACTTTTGACTCGGAGGAGCTGAGAGGGATCGACCATCGAAACATCAAAGTCAAGTCGATCATATATGCATATATACAAGTACTGTACATCCTTCGATCTCTACGATAATTTACATCGTGAAAGTACCAAGTACAACAAAGCAGAGCACATACATTGAAGAAAAGATAAGATGGCCGACGCACTCAAAAAGGTCTTTGCCGATCGAAAGGCACAGGTGAGTCCCGGGCTTTCCGCTATCCTGTTCTTCTGGGGTTTGCTCCACTGGGAAGAAATTCGACTAGGTAGTGCGATCGAAGATGCTAATTTCTCCTTTGATTTGATACTCTGTTTGGATATCATATCGTAGGGCGAACCGTAAGTCCACCAACAACCTATCACCACATCTTCCTTCTGGCTCGCCTTCATTCGTTCTCGTCAAACATAGGATTATGGCTTTCTCGTACTAACATCGTACTACATCTTATTCTTGTCATCCACAGCGCCTTCGTAACCTTCCTAACAGCAGGCTACCCCACCCGCACCTCTACAGTGCCCGCGATGCTCGGGATGGAGAGAGGCGGGGCGGACGTGATCGAATTGGGGGTGCCGTTTAGCGATCCGATTGCCGATGGACGGGCTATTCAGGAGGCTAATACCGTGAGTTTGAGTTGGTTTACTGTATTTGTGTTTG
This sequence comes from Filobasidium floriforme, assembly GCF_021052385.1. Lineage (NCBI taxonomy): Eukaryota > Fungi > Basidiomycota > Tremellomycetes > Filobasidiales > Filobasidiaceae > Filobasidium > Filobasidium floriforme. The sequence goes on along the minus strand of NW_025763638.1, from coordinate 655,746 downwards.
TAATTGGGTGGATTTGGAGGTTTGGAGGTACTGAACGAGATCTGGGCTAGGGGTTTGGGATCCCGAGAGCTGATCTCTTCTAAAATCAAAATACCTCGAAACCTCGAACTCCTCAGGCCGCCCTCCGTAACAACATAACCTACTCCGACTGCCTCTCCTTCGTCCGCGAAGCCCGGTCCCAAGGCCTCAAAGCCCCCGTCCTCTTGATGGGGTACTACAACCCCTTACTTTCTCACGGCGAGGGAGAAGAACAGGCTGTTAGGGATGCTAAAGACGCTGGAGCGAACGGGTTTATCGTGGTGGATTTACCTCCTGAGGAAGCTATTAGGTTCAGGGGGGTTTGTACTGGGGAAGGGTGAGTCTGCCAGGTCTTGTCTCGGCTCGTGTGATAGTGATATCAAGAACGGGGAAGAAAAGAAGCTGATTCGACGGTGTGTTTGGTCATGGATTGGTCTGGGTTAGCGTGTCGTACGTGCCTCTGGTAGCGCCTTCGACGAGTATCGGACGGGTCAAGTTTTTGGCCTCGATTGCCGATTCGTTCATCTACGTCGTCTCCAAGGTGAGTTCCAGCGCACTCGTCTCCTCTACCTCCCGCTCGCTATCGTCGATTGACCTCCTGACCTCTCGTCGAAACGCACGCCGCCCGCTCAGATGGGAACGACCGGATCGACCCGAGATTCCGACATGTCCACCGGTCTCCCCGAGCTGATCGCCAGGATCAAGGCGTTCACGCCCGTCCCCCTCGCCGTCGGATTCGGAGTGGCCACGAGGACGCATTACGAAGCCGTCACCGCTTCCGGTGCCGATGGGGTCGTCATCGGTTCCCGTGTCATCGCTGTCATCAAGGACGCCAAGTCCGAGGAAGATATCCCCAAGGACCTCGAAGCGTACTGCAGGGAGGTCTCCAAGAGGGAGCCCCTCGTACCGGGGACCAACGCCGAGGCCCACAAGGTCGAGGACGTCCCCTCCGCCCTGCCCATCCCGGCCTCGGACCCGTTGTCCAAGATCCAACCTACCGAACAGGCACAGGAAGAGGCCGCGACGACCCTCCCCGCCCGATTCGGAGCTTTCGGAGGCGCCTACGTTCCCGAATCCCTGGTCGACTCGTTGAGCGAGTTGGAACAGGCTCACAAGAGCGCCCTGGCCGACCCGTCGTTCTGGAAAGAGTTTGAAGGGATGTACGGATACATGAACAGGCCTAGCAATTTGTACTTGGCCGAGAGGTTGACCGAGCACGCGGGGGGTGCCAAGATCTGGATGAAGTGAGTTCGAAAAGTCGATCGTTGGCAACGAAGCCGGTTCACGTTGTTGCCGTACTGATGATATGACCTGCCACTTTTCCAGGCGAGAAGACTTGAACCACACCGGCTCGCACAAGATCAACAACGCCATCGGCCAGATCTTGCTCGCCAAGCGACTCGGCAAGACCAAGATTATCGCCGAGACGGGTGCTGGGCAGCACGGTGTCGCCACTGCTACCGCCTGTGCCAGGTTCGGAATGGAGTGCATCGTCTACATGGGTGCCGAGGATGTCAGGAGGCAGGCGTTGAACGTGTTCAGGATCAGGATGTTGGGAGGAAAGGTGAGGCGTCGGCGCCGCATGCGACGAGTATCGGACCCGAGACTGATATCTGGGCTTTTGCACGCTCGTTCTAGGTCGTCCCCGTCACTTCCGGCTCGCAGACGCTCAAGGACGCCATCAACGAGGCCATGCGTGAATGGGTGACCAACTTGAAGACGACCCACTACTGCGTCGGATCCGCCATCGGTCCCCACCCTTTCCCCACCATCGTCCGTGATTTCCAACGAGTCATCGGAAGGGAGATCAAGCAGCAGATGGCCGAGAAGATCGGCAAGCTCCCCGACGCCGTCATCGCCTGTGTCGGAGGTGGAAGTAACGCCATCGGAACGTTCTACGACTTTATCGAGGAGAAGAACGTTCGCTTGATCGGTGTCGAGGCCGGTGGTGATGGTCAGTAGAGGCGCGCGCTGTGAGGTCTTTGGCAGCATGATAGCTGATTATTGAAACAACGGCTCATAGGTGTCGAGACCGCTCGTCACTCTGCAACTTTGGCGCTCGGAAAGCCTGGTGTTCTGCACGGAGTAAGAACTTACCTCTTGCAATCGCCTTCGGGTCAGATCATGGAGACCCACTCCATCTCGGCCGGTCTCGACTACCCTGTGAGCATCGATTCGGCTTCGTTTCCCAAAGACAGCACTACGTACTTACACTCTCTATTTCGCACGCCTACAGGGAGTCGGTCCCGAGCACGCCTGGTTGAAGGACTCTGGTCGAGCCGAATACATCGTCGCCAACGACGAGGAAGCCCTCCGTGGATTCCGTCTATGCACCCAGCTCGAGGGTATCATTCCCGCCCTCGAGTCGTCTCACGCTATTTGGGGAACCGTGCAGATCGCCAAGACCCTGCCAAAAGACGCTAACGTCGTCATGGTGAGTTCGACAGTGTCCAATAATACACACATTCAACTGCTGATTTCGTGGAGCCCCACCCATATAGTGCCTCTCTGGTCGAGGCGACAAGGACGTCGAACAGATCGCCGACGCTCTGCCCGGCAAGTGGGCCGAAAAGCTCGACTGGCACATCGTATGAGGGGTCGCGGTGCGCTCCTCTTTCCAGTCTGATGATCACGACACATTCTCTTGTATAACAAAAAGCAAAAACACCTAGATCCATGACGAGCATTACAGGGCATGACTGACCGAGAGACAAGACACGTTCTGATCAAGGTGTACTGCCGCCGTCGCTGGCACTGCCGCCCATATCGCCTCCTTTGCCACTCGACCCGCCTCCCTTTCCGAAACGACTCGAGTTGATACCCTCCTTTTCGGCATCTCCTACCAGAGCCATCCGTCCGGCGAAACGGTCGTCCGTAGTCGTAAGCAGCGGCCGGATCGGTCCTCGAAGCGGTACCTCTGCCAACGGTGCCAGGCCACGTTTCTCCTCGGCGTCTGATCATGCACAGGACGTCAGCACGAGTCAATCGCTTTAAGCGTACCATGGATCTGCTTACCCGGTTGATACAAATAGGTCATGCCGATATTGCTTGGAGTCTGCGTGAAGGGCAAAGGAACGTCAGTTCTCCTCTAACACATGACAGCAGGACGAAGGGACTCGCCTCATTGTCCATGCCTGCGCCATATGGTCTCTTGCGACCGACAGTACGCGTTCCGAATCGAGCTGCAAACTCTTCGTGAGGGTCTTTGCCAAGGGGTGCTTGCGAAAGACGAGCCAGCTCGGCGTTGAGGGTCTTCCAGATGAGTACTGCCAAAGCCATGAGAGCCATCTTTTGGTTGACTGCGAAAGGTCGGCCCGGTCGTCAGAACCAAAGGCTAAGGGACAAAGCAGGGACTGGACTCACTATAGGCCACGATGATGACGATACACAGCGCTTTGAGATGAGCGAGTCTGCGCTTCCACTGCTTCCTGCGTTGCTGATACTCGTACTTCCTGATCGCTTCGGTCCGCTTGCTCTCGACGGAGCCTTCATCATTTTGCGACTTCTGTGCGGCCGCAAGACGTGTCTGATAGGCTTCACCTCGACCTTTGGAGAAGTCGCCAATTTTCGGAGCAAGACCAGATTCGAAATACAAGTTGGGACCATCTGCTGATGCTTTTCCCAAAGGGAAAGGGAATCTGTCGACTGTGGGTCAGCTTTTTTACTCATCTCGCCCTAGCGTCTCGCTTACAGTCTAGGTTTAGCGTCGACGGTAGTAAGAACATGACTCGGATGACTCCCATCATCCTCCCAGACAGGTAACCTGGAGATCGATACGCTCGCCTTGGCTTCTTGCTCCCTGGCCTCCTTGGCGGCGGCGATCAGCCTTTGAGGTACCTCCTTCAGCTTTTCCGCGGCCGCCACTTCCGAGGCGTGATAGGTGGTGAGCATGTGCGCAAGTGTGATGAGGGTGATACCTCCGATGGTGACCGATTTCAGCATGCGGTAGAAGACCAGAGTCTCGTCACTTAGATTTAGCTGGCTCATGACTGTCGAAACGGGATGTTCAGCAGATGAAACGGGTCGCGCGCGGCGTCCTTCACAGACGTACCGATAGTCATGCAGCTCGTCATGAGCAGAGCACGCTGTACGTGTCCGTATTCGAAGGGGTACGACATCTTCTGATACGTTCAATATGCGTACGAATCATCTGATTATGGACTATTGCTGTTGTTTCGAGCTCAGCAGGTGTTTTGGCTAGATATGAACCTCAAAACAAAGCTGAAACGCGCGCGCTTCCTTTGATCAGCCTGGCGCACCCTACGTTTCGCTGCCGTGTTTCATCATGTTCGCTGACATCTCGACCCATTTGAGATCGAGGTGATTGAGCGAACTATACAATTCTTTTGCTACCAATCTCCATCATATCACGCTACCCTCTTCCGATGACTTCTCCAGCACAGTATCAGACGCTATTTCTGGCCGCCTCGTCTCCCCTCTTTACCTACTCTCCCTTCCTCACCGAGAGGACATCGAACGACGGAGCATGGATTATACCAAGTGCGACAAACTCGTCAACCCAGGACCCTTTGCTAGTGGCGACATTAGCTTCTGTGCAATCAGGTCTACTTGGTGCGGATATTCAAACCGGAGGTAGCAGTAATAACGCTTCTGCTGTAAGCCTGAATGGCGTATCTGGCAAGTCATCCATGCACTATGGGCACGACGAAAGTGGAAACTTACCTCTCTATATGGAGATCAGCCATGGCTATCACCCCCTTTTATTCTTCGTCAAACGCCTCTACAGATCTACAAACTTCTCTGCAAGTCGACCGCAACCCCGAGATTCCACTTCCTGGCTCCGGGACGCGGATAGATCTCGTCCAATCGACCAGTAACAACAGTTCGGGGATCCAGTTCGGTCCACATAACTTGCGGATGGAGGTCAGCTGCGGACAAACATGTAACACGGGACAGGCATTCACTTTTCAAGGCGCTATCCTGGAAACGCTTCTAGTACCGGTTGGGTTCGTCGCCATTTAGAATCGTTTTCGAATTCAGAACTGATTTTTTTGCGATATGACCAGAGCAACTCTAGCCAACGCTACCATCGACGATTCGTCAAAAATCATCAACTACACAGGATTTGCTACAAGTGGCGTACAAAACAAATCGATTGTACCCAATGACCTGGTCGAACGGAGTCGTGAGAAGACATTGAGCTTTACAGCGACAAAGTCGGCAAACGCGACACTCTACTTTACCGGTGAGCCCAAGAGAAGATTTCCAAAGATGGCACCAGTGGACTGACAGCCAACTAATCAGGCACCGCAATTGAAGTCGTTGGCCCTGTCGGGCCGACTCTGTCGACCTATACTTTGCTCGTCGATGGCCAGACTAGTCTGACATACAACGCCTCTGCTCCTGTCTTTGTCGCTCAGCAGACTCTGGGGTTTGTGACGGGTCTAGTGCAGCAGGAGCATACGTTGTTCATCAGAAACGAGCTCGAGGGGACCGGAATAGCTCTGGACGCCTTTAACGTCTGGGGTCAAGGGGTAGCGTGTTTCGGGTAAGCCCATATCGAGTACGCTATTACCCAGCTCGAGGCTGATCCGTCACACCACTCCTCAGGCAAGGTTGTGCAAACAGCGTGCCGACCCCACCCTCGGCACCACCGCCAGCACAGACTGTGCAGACAACCGTTACGCCTGTTGCTACAGGACCGGGATATATTGCAGGGTCCGGACCGTCGGCTGGCTCTGTAGTCGGCGGTATCATAGGCGCGCTCATCGGCTTGGTGAGTCGAATCAAGAGCGGAGAGCCATCCGGTCGGTGACTGACGGTATCATCTTAGATCTTAATCTTTGCGCTCTGGCGATGGTTGTCCAAGCGCGGTCCGAAAAAGGAAGAGCCCAAGCTGGATCCTTATGACGAAGCGAACGCCTTGCCAAACCAGCCGAATCACTTCGTCAGCATCAAGCCCAAGGAAGAGCAGGGGTATATGTATCGTAAGTTCGAATCGAGAGGAAGCTCGATTCTAGCCAACCGATTACGATACTGACATCTCTTCCCACAGCTGGAAAGACCGCGGGAACCCCATTCTGAGAGGGTGTCAAACTGTACCGTCGATTATATGCCATACGATGCTATTCATTCCGACCCACATCTACTTGTTATCGATTTATCGATCCTTTGTTTTACTCTCTTTGAAGTCCCCAAACGGATCCTCATCTTCGTCGTCGCTATCCACCCGTGCCTCTACCGAAGCGTAGATTGGAGGGTCTTCCGAGGGTTTGGCGCCGTTCCGCGCTCTTCTCGCTTCTTCTTCCTCTTCCTCCGCTTCGTCGAATAGTAAGCCGCCCCGCTCCCCTTCCTCTCTCGGTCTCGAAGAGCTAGCCCGGCCCCTGTCTTTGCCTCCAGCGTCCACGTCGCTGTCATCATCGCTGATATCTCCGATCGCCCAAGCCTGGTTCTCGGTACCCAGTCCGTAGCCATCCTCGCTGAGCTTGCCCATCGGACTTCTAGCCGAATTGCTGCGTGTCCTGGTGTTGGTCGGTCGGCCGTTCCCGTCTCTGGCCGACGAAACCGCAGCCGCGCCTCCCTGATTGCGACTGTTGTGAATCGGGTGCAACCGCATCGAAGGGTTCGTAGCCGAGATCGTATTACCGCGACCGGCTGCCGGTTCTGCATCGACGTCGGTCTTTTTGAGTGAGAGCAGTACCTGACCGAAGAAAGGCGGGTCAGCTGGGATCCATCTAGGCGGCAGTGACGGTTTCAACTCACCACTCCCCCTACGAGAAGCCCGATCGACATGAAGACGGCGACCAAGACCCATGTCTCGTAAGCTCCCGACTGATTCAAGAAAATCAACGAGTTCACGAAACTGTCGCCAAAAACATCATGATCAGCTAATTGACGTGGGACATCACACCACGAGACACTTGTGACTCACCCCAGAACAGTATAGCCAGCATAGAAAAGCGGGACGATCAACGTAGAATCGGCCGCCTTGAGTCCCTTGTTCAGGCAAATAATCTGGAGGATAGCGGTTACCGCCACAAAGAACAAGGTGACCAGAGCGACCGGGTGGGTAAACTAAAAATCGCAATGGCATGATCAGAAAAAGGGCTCGTCATGTCTGCACCCACTCGCAACTCACTGGTCTGCCCGGAAGTTGCAGCAATTTGACCCTGTATCACAATGGTCAGAGCTTGAATGAGCCCACGTATCTCGCCTCGGACAACCTCATCCCGTTGAATGCCGACTCACACGGCCTTTGTGAACACCAAACAAGCGCCCGCCAAGCTTCCTCCGACGACGGCCCACCCGACACCTGTCAACCATAACAACCTCTCATCCGGCGTCCTCTCCAACAACCTCTCCCCCTTGTTGACCGCAGCCATCTGCCCTTTACTCCACAGCGCCATCCCGCGCTTGACAAATTTGACGACGGCATTAGACGTATCGGCCTTTTTCCGACCGCCCAACGAGGCAGCGGGCGCGTCCGGGTCGAAGGAGGGCAAGGAGGGTGAGAGGGATTCCCGGGATTTGAGGATGAGCGTGAGGGTCCGGGTGACGAGGTAGGTGAAAAAAGTGAGAAAAGCGATGATAAAAAAGTATGACAGCCAGTTCGGTCTTGACCAGAGCGACGAAAGCCTAAAATCCGAGAAAAACATAACCCGCGCTGTGGATCAGCATAATCGGCTCGACTCTCATTCTCGACTCGCGCAAGGTGCGATTCGACGCCTTAGGACGCACCGTTCTAGACTAATCGACCCGTCCAGCCCGTGGTTGATGGACGAAAAGATCAAGATCAAGATGACCGCGACGACGATCAACGCCGTGCCCCGTACGTCCTCCTTGGTGACCGCTACCGTGGAAACGTATCCGCATCACACCATGTCCCCCATACACATATCCCATGTAGATAGTCACATTCCCCCGATCAAAACAAGATCAGCCTCATGATCCTCGTTTGCTAATTCCAGTGCATGGAATTTGGGACTGGGACTTACGCGTCCCGACCAACCACTTGGCGAACAAGAAATTGAAGATCAACGAGGTCGACCCTAAGGGCGCGACCCAGTCTGAGCGGAGGTACCGGAGCGACAAGGTCGATCCGACTGCAACGCAACGCAACGCAGTGCCCAGCCCCGCATTCAATGAGCATTTCAATCCCAATTCCTAAACACGCAAACCTCGATCGAGAAAAACAAATACTCACACAACTGCGAAAGACTATCCAAACAAACGAAAGAAGCACAAAACGACGTTCGGTGACAGTCTAGGTCAGCCATCTCATCCCTTAATCACAACGATTCCTTCCCTTCCCTTCCCTTCCCTTCCCTTCCCTTCCCTTCCCTTCCCTTCCCTTCCCTTCCCTTCCCTCCCCTGCTCTCGCACAACAACGACAACAAAAAGAGCAAAAGCACTCGCACTCGCAACCGCGAAACGCACTCGCCAGAGCAAGCCTCGGGATAACAAGGAAAGAGGAGGAAAGAACAAGATGCATCCTGACACGACCGAGGACTCACATATAAGCGACCATCCCAGCGACCCACATCGGTCTCAGATAATCCGGCTTTCGTTGAGCTTTCGGGAGTTGAGAGTTTCGCATCTGTGTTTGCGATTTCAAACGATGTTCATGTTGATGGTCGTGTTTGTTGTCGGTGTAGTTGTAGTTGTGAAGGGAAAGAAGGGAGAAAAGAGGGGGATCAGCATGAGCTTTTTCTATCGATTACGGATGACCATGGATGTCGGAGGTAGAGGTAATTAGACAAGCCAAGGCGAGACGAGACGAGACGTTCAAGAGGACAGAGCGGGAGAGCGTTGAGAGAAAGGGGGAAGAACGGAGAGTAAAGAGAGAAAACCCCAGAAAAGAGCCAAGAACTCACATGGTCCAACTTGGTAAGATTCAATCCGAACGCATTCAGAGCGCTGGAGCCTAGGACGATCAAGAGTCCCAGGATGAGGTTGACCTGTCAAAATAAAATCAGACAGCAATGATATGCATACATGATCAGCTTCCTCGCTTATCTCCTTGCCCGCTTTCACTTTAGAATGCAATGTGAGATTGAAGACGATAGAGAAAAAATCTCGAATATATGCAGGGAGGGGGGGGGGGGAACTGGGGACTCACCGCAGGGTTCCCTTCCCCGACCACATCCCCATGAGCTTCAGGTCCGCCTACATCGACGATCAACGGCGAGGTGTTATTCCCCGAAGTAACATTCCCATCCTCGTCCAGTGTGATATCAGAGTTGACATCATTACTATTACCGCTACTTCCTGTCTCAGTGGGTTGAGGTTGGTCTAGTGTTGAACTTGCGGTTGTGGTCGTGGTTGGCTGTAGCGTCACGACGTCACCGTCGGTACCGGGTTCGGGGAGGTCCGGTTCGGTCTGGGTCGGAGAGGTCTCTTCCCCAGCTGTTGGATCTTGTTCTACGTCCATGTTGGCATGTACAGCTATGTATCTATGCTCTATATATGAGATGGATTGAGTTGCAGTGTCGTTGTAAGGTAGGCGATGGATATATAGATATAGGTCTTGGGTCTCTCTCGGTACCAAAAGGTCGCGACGTCGATCAGCTCAATCCGGCCGAGGAAGGAAATGTCATCATCGACCATCATCATCATCCTTCTTGATATTCTCCTACCGATATCATCACAACAGCTCAACAGTCACCTCAAAATAGCCATACAGCGTGAGATATTTGTGCTGTTTGCCAAGAAAAAAAAGCCGGTTTTGGACGCTTCGAAACGAGCTCGACACCATACCGTACCAGATGCTACCTGAACAATAAGACAATCGCACACCGTCGACAAATCGGTCCTGCACATTCATATATCGAGACCAGTGGGAGGTCTCAATCTTTGTTACCGGAGGGTCATCAAGTAGGCAAGAAGACTCTACCATGCCGGTGCAGGTGGACGGCGGTCCGGCCTCATTAACGTCGCCATCAAGAGCAGGAATGGAAGATCTCGAACGTACGTCCTTTCACCTCAACAGCTATTTTATGTGAAGTGTGCTCAAAGAGATTTCTCATTTCTTGTACTTGCAGTCTCCGAGCTGGATATCGCCCAGCTCAGAACGCTCTTATTACAATCCCGTGGAATAATAGCTGGGCTCAAGGAAGAGCTACATACAGCTACAACTACAACCACAACCTCAACATCTTCCTCCTCATCAACAACAACATTACCCTCTTCGCGGAAGCCCAACTCTTTGACGAACAATACCAACAGTAACAGCCACAACAACCCACATCCGCATACACATACACAGAATTCAATACCTTCCAGCCAACACGCATACGACCTTAAAAGTCTCGCCGAGACGCCCACTCCTACTCGGACGGGCTTTGATGTTATCGGCGCGGCGGAGTCTGGGTTTTATAGCCTGAATGATGAGGTCGGACATGGAGTGGGAGTTCAAAGGTACCAGGCTGGGGATGAGGAGCAAACAGGGGAAAACACAGGGGGAAACACAGGGGAGGACCGAACGACCCGGGCGGGAACGCCTATACCTAGCCTAAACGTAGATTCCGGTGTCGGTCCGGCTGTCCATCTTCCTCTCAACCCATCCACATCTACGACCTCGCCCACATCTCCATCCACGACTCTCAATCCGAATCCTTACTCCCCAAATCCTTATCATGGGGAATCACAAAAACAGGATCAAGACGCTATAGAAACCCTCGAACAAGAGAAAACGACCTCGACTAAGAAGAAACGTCCCGCTTCAATCTTGGGGTTGAAAAGGATCCCTTCGAGCATCGTGCAGACGACGGCGGCGTTGCATTCCGGCGGTTCTGGGATAGGGGTGCAAGGCGGGGCTGGGGTAATTGGAGGTGGTATGAGGAACTTTTCCGCTGGGAATTCGAATTCAGTTACAAGTCAGAACCCGAACCCGAACCTCAGTCCGAACCCGAACGCCACCTCCGCCTCCGGGTCAACCACTCCAAATTCAACAACAACATCCCGTCCTCCCTCCCCCGGACTCGCACTCGCCATCCCCTCCATGTTATCGACCAAAACCCGGCGCGTATCATCAGGCTTGACCACACCATCCGGGCGGATGATAGAAGAATTGCAGATCGAGGTCGTCAACCAGAAAGCCGCTGGGGATAGGGCTAGGGAGGAGTTGAGGTTGAGTCAGAGGGTTATCGGGCAGGTCAGTCTCGGGTCGTCTTTCCGAGCGCTTGAGGGACAGCGCTTTCTTTCGACCGAGGTCGAAGTCGAGATCGAGATTCGAGGGAAAAGAAGGCTGATACCACATCATACCATATCCTATCGCTTCTACGCTATTTTCTTTCCTGCTACTCTTTACCTCAACTTGTCCAAAAAAAAAATGGTATATGGCGACAAACAGTTGACGCGGCAGAACGACGATCTGAGGGAGACGAAAGAACGTCTACGGGCAGAGTTGGAAGGGATGAACAAGCAGATGGATAGGAAACAAAAGTTGTTGTCCGGTGAGTTTGGGGTTGGACATTATCCGTTACGTTGCTCATCTATCGAGATAGTCTTCGCTAACACGTGCTCCGCGCCTATGATGTCTTCTTTGCGAAATGTCATGTAGAGGTCCTCGAACGAGCTCGGACCGCCGAATCCGCCGTGCAAACGCATCTCAAAGACCGAAAGACGCTCGAGACCAACACTACAAAGTCTCTAGCCGAGATGACGGCCAAATTGCAAGAAGCGCAGACGCTGGCGACGAAGAGCGAGAGGGAGGCCGTCGTCCTCCGAGACGGGTTCGCTCAGTACAAGGAGATGCAGAAGAGGGAGTTGGGCGAATTACGGGCGGAGATGGCGAGGTTGGTAGAGGGGACGAGGACGGAGATGGAAGAGGCCGTAAGTTCCAGGCGGATTACAGCATGAGCACGACTTCGGGATCTGATCGTGTTGCCATCCTGGTTCAACAGACGACCAAGCGGAATCAGCTAGTTAAGGCTTTACAAGCGCGGACGTGAGCGTCACCTATCGCCTTCCCACCGTTTACATCATCAAATGCTGACATCTTTATGCTTGCTGACGGAACCTCACCAGCGCCTCGGCTGCTGCAGTGGAAGAACTTTTGCGGGAATCCCGCGCGCTACAAGCTCAAGGGGAAGAACGGCTCAAAGACGAGATAGAGCAGCTGAAACGTGATCTGGTCAACGACCCCTCGACTCGGGCGTTGGCTATGGCAGAGTCAGTCTTCTCCCATTAAGCATGGTAGTGATCATCATCAAATCATAGAAACTAACACTGCGTCCTGTGCGCGCGAATCGTAGATCCTTGACGGAAGAACTCGCACGGATGAAACGCCTCATGCGAGCCAACGCGGTCGACGAAACGTGACGTGACTTCGGTTCCAATCCTTCAGCAGGAACGATACATACCTCGAAACGATGGCTCTTGACGATGCACAGGCTCTAACTTTCTCTCTGGTACTCCCTTACGACATTGCACGACGTTCTTGAACATTTCTCAGATATACCTTACTTAGATGGACGATGATGTACTTTTCCCGAATTACGAGATGGATGTCATGACAGGGTCAATCCAAGCAGCGACGGGCCCGTTCTGACACAGCACGTAACCTCAAGGAGCCTACCCACTCTTTTTGACCTGGTAGTTGATGGCCGTTTTATCTTGATACGGACTCCCGGATGTCTATCGTCGTCCAAATACGTGATGCCGGACATCTTACGTTGATTTACATCCGTAACCCAAGTTATCATCGAATATGCTTCCGGAATGGGAACATCATCATCCCGTCGCATGTTAAGATGTCCAAACATCATCAAATCTTCGTTGACATCCTTCCAACGCCGCGATTTTGGGATTACCTACCAACTCTCACCTATCCACCTCCTCGCCTCATCTACACCATGTCTTCCTTCGACTTTCAAACCTTCCTCCACTCGCCCTCCAGCTCGTCCGTCCCAGCCGGTAGTCCCGAACCCATCTCGGCGGATCAACAGGAAAAACTCGACGAGCTGATCAAGAAATTCGGGGACGAGGGGTATGTGCTGGAAGGCGAGAAGTTGACGGGGTGGGAAATGTCGTTCTTGGTGAGTTCCCAAGGTGCTCTGTGTTTCTTGAGGACCAAGGCGTATGGACAGGGAAGAAAGCTGATGAGCTCATCAAATCGAACTCTGATGCGTTTGTTTGCGATTCTTGTGATGGGCTTTGAAATATCGTCCGAAACAACCACGGAATTCGTATTCTGCCTGCTTTATCACCATCTTCCTTTCATCATCATCAAAACTGCCATTACCACCTCACCCATTCCCACATTCCCCCATTCCCTCATCTCACCATCGCCCCCCCCTCCCCTACTCTAGTCCCGAGAAGGTCTCCTCCGTTTCCTCCGCGCAGACAAATACGACCTCCAACTCTGTATCGACCGGATCGAAAAGTGTCTCGTCTGGAGGCGGAAAGAGGGGATGGACGACCTGGAGGGTTTGGCCAAGCGGGTCGAGGGTGAGGTGAGTCCCTCATCAGCAAGACCTTTTAAGGGCTTGATTGCGCGGAAAGCGAGAGGTGGTGGTGATCAAGGTGTGCTGATCATAGTCATCACTGTGATTCTGGCTATGGCTTTGCCGATGATTGATTGTGATCGTACAGCAAAGGACCAAAGGAGGTCAATTCGTATTCGGGTACGACAAGTCCTCCCGACCCGTCATCTTCATGCATCCGAGCAGACGGGAAGAACCGCCTAGCGAGTTGGGTTTGGTACATCTGGTCAGTCCCGGAGGCTGGACAAACCATCGTTGCGTAGAGGCTGATTCTGGTGAGAGCTTTTTTTTCTTTCTTTTTGGGATGGGCAGTTTTATTTGTTCGAACGGGCGATCGATTTGATGCCCAAGCACGTCGAGTGAGTACCTTATCGAGTCACCCGTGATACTTTTTATTCTCGGTGTTCGAGAAGATGAACTCATACTATATGATGCACGGCACTTTTAGGAAGACGGCCTTCCTCATCGATCTCGGTGGCAAGAGGAAACATTCAACACCCATCGGGCTAGCTAAGGAGTGGGTGTCGGTGCTTCAGTCCTGTTACCCCGGTGAGCTTGTGTTTCCTAGCCATCCGAAAATTGAAACACGGTGTACTTACCCAACGGCTTCCTTCTCGCTCGCTTCTGTCGAATAGAACGACTCGGCCTCGGGATCATCGCCAACGCCCCCTGGGCACTAAGCATGTTCCTCTCCCTCGTCCTCCGCTTCTGCGACCCAGCCACCCGGGCCAAGATCGTCGTCGCCGGCTCGTCCGACCAAGGCAAAAACCTCATCGCGGACACGGTCGCCGAAGACCAGTTACAGGCCGAGTATGGCGGCAAGCATTCGATCCCCTGGGACGTCGAGGTGCACGAGAGGTATTGGCCGGCCTTGATCGAGGTTTGTAGGAAGAGACGGGCGTTCAGGTTGAAGAGGTGGGAAGAGTTGGGAGGGACGGTCGGGATCAGCGAGGAGGAGTGGAAGGGGAGGGACGAGTAGGGTGCAGGGGTTGGGCGCATAGAATAGACGTGTGGATTACGATTACGGAGTTTTTCTTTTTACGACCAATTCCGGTTTAATGACGATGTAGATGGTGCAACTAATTAGAGGATACCCATGAGGACTGCGTATTGGATTAATTTGATACCCCTTATCGCTGACAAGGTCTCCATACCCTTGATGTAGTCGTTGGAGAAGAACGGCGAAACCGTTGACGTCAGAAAGGAACCAGTCATACGTTGTTCAGCGAGACGACAAATACATGACTTGGGCCTTTGTCGGTACAATGACGATCGCTCATCTCGATTGTACTTGTATCATTACGTCCGGCATCATCGCATATTCCTTCTGGTAAACCTGTTTCTTCCCTTCCTCGATCCGCACGATCGCGCCGGATGTACCATCTATCACCCCGCGAAACCCCTTCGATTCTATCGTCTCCTACCCTGCAACCCGAAATGTCTCCGCATGGTATCCCTCCACGTCTTCTCACAATCTGTCTCATCGCATTCCCGAAATCTACGTTAGCCGGGAACACCCTCTCGAAACTCGGAATAAGCCGTCACTCACCCTTCGACTTGCGATACAGACTCTCGTCGCCTCTCGCAGCCGTATTGACGGCCTCCGCTACATCGTCCCAACTAGACAACGAGAACGCAATCGACATCGATTCGTCAACCTCCTCGACCTTGATCCCCGCCGCCATCATACGCCTCCCCTCGTCCGAGAGGAGCCGAACTCGCACTCACCTGACGCGCTTCTCGCCGCACCCAAACGTCTCGGCCCAGACAATCACCTTTTGCGGCCCCGTCCAGCTTGTCTTTGAAACAGGAGGTCCGGTCATATCAGGCATATTCAGATTCAATTGGTTAACCAGATCACCATCATTGTTGTTGACAAAGTTGGTCCAGTGGGTTTCTCTCATGGCCGATTTCACTCTTTGACGTGTTTTAGCCGGACCAGTCGGATTCGCTTCATTCACTCTTTGAGCTATGGTCCCGTAATCCGCTGCCTCATAACCCGCTTGATAGATCTTCGATACCATAGCGAGCTGTTGTGCGGCTGTCCATCGGGTTCGACGGGGAGGAGGAGAACCTTCACGCCGGCCGCTCACATTGGGTTCTGCGGCCGGAGTAGGAGTAGGGGTCGAGGAGGGGGTGGGGGTAAGGTCCGGAACAACTCGATTTCGATGAAGTGGGGCTTTCGTGACCCGTTGCTTCTTGGTAAGACTCTCAGATCCGTTCGCTTCGTTACTACACGGTCGTTTCGACGGTGTAGCTTGGTGAGCCGCAAGGTCGTCCTCGTCCGAATCCGAGAGCGAGATGGGTTGGTCGATCGTAGACCCGATTCCCGTCGTCATCGACAGATCTCCCAGACCGACTTCGGGGGCAGAGGGGCCATTATAACCCTGGACGGTTCGTTCCTTCAAGTTCAACTGGTCGAGGTTCAAGACGACCCCCTTGTACCCCCTCGGTACATCCCAACCCGTCTCCACGTCCATCTCCAAAGCTCTCTTCGCTACCCAGGTTAACACCCTCCCAACATCCCTCTCCGTCAACCACTCCCCACAACCAGCCTGGTCTATCGTCTCTCCCAACGTCACCGCGATCCCCTTTGCCGAAGCTTGCTCGTAAAAATCCAGACCGACCTCGGCGGCCTTGACGAACTGTCGAAAGTGCGTCCCTTTTACGTCCAGCATGATCTCCTCTGGTGCTTCCCCCTCGAGTACGAGATGACTGTAGGCCTTCTCTACCTCCGCCAATGACCATTCGGGTTTGATACAGATGAATTTGGCTGCCTGACGAGTACAGCCGGTACTAGCGATTGGGCGCCCATCGAGACCCTGTTCCTCGACTTTGACGGACTCCGACTTGTCTATTTCGACGGAGGGGACGACCTTCTCGATTTCACCGACACCGACCGAGTTCGCTTCTCGTCGAAGTGCTTGTCCTCGTTCCTGTAGAGGAGTGTCCCGAGCAGCAGCTTGAGGTGTCCAGAGAACACATCGACGTTCATCCATGAGGGTCTTCGAATTTTGACTATCTTGCTAATTCGAAGTCGACGTTTCTTTTGACCGACATTCCGAGGATCGCTTGATCTTATCGTCCGGTTCATCTTGACGATCATCCCTTATATCTGTTTGTTCATCTGTCGAAGAGCTGAGAGCTCAGATCTTCTGACGATCGACGATGACCACGACGATCCTTTAAACGAAACAAAGAGATACCAGCCCAGGGCAAAGTCTTTGATCGTCATACCGAGCTCTTCGGTGTGGTACTTCAGACGGCTAATAGCTCGAAACCTGGAGACCTGATCAGGTTCAGGGTTGATTTGGTGATTCTGGATGTGTCGTAGGTCCAGGTTGAGCTGCCATGTTGATTGGTCTGGTGCGACATCTTGTGCGAAGTGATATCCGAGCGTCCCAAGCGATCGAGCCAGGGACCCAGGGAATAGGAATGCCTTTTAGTGAGATGTTTGGATGAGATGAGAAATTGAGAAAGCCCTGACGTAAGAGGCAAGAAGCCAACAGAGATCCCAAAGGTGTATCGCGTGTCGTGTGCAAGATCGTCCGAGCAACTCAAGAATATCAGCCCCACCACAATCAAGGTGATCCATCACAACCCGCAACCCGACACCCCCCAAACCAACTTGGCGAAAAAAGGTCATTTTGATCATATTCCCCCGGCGACAAAAGTCTCCCAAGACGTACAACCACATCCCTTGTCTCGCTCAAAAAAGAAGAGACGCAAAAGAGAAAAAGAAACCAAAAGAAGAGAGACGTAGCGTAGCACGACGGTTTTTCGATTCCCATCTCACTCAAAGGCTCGAAAGGAAGAAGATCCGGCCGAAGCCATCTCTCCCCCTACATTCTCGCCTACGAGGTCAAATGCGAAAACCGCCATCGCCACAATCCACACAGTCTTCCTCCATCCCCCTCAAAAAAAAGGGGATTTCCCTCTCCATCAATGCACCCCTGTTCCTCCTTCTCGCCCCGAAACACGCTATTCCATAAAATGTTTTTTTCTTGTTGTTTTCGTCTTCCGAGTACCATGATCCTAGAGCCGAGTGAACGCGATATTCCCCGTGATGTGGCAGGACGAGTCGATGGGGCGTCGTTCCCAACAGCGTGCCGGCGAAAGACGTCCTTCGAAAAGTCCAGACTAGACGAGGTTGTCGAGCGTGTCGGTATCGACGTTTAGGACAAGGGGGCACCACGGCCGATTCCGCCAGCGAACCTCTATCATAATCCCCACGATCACAATCACACAAACAATCAGCCATTCCGTTCCCTTGCCTGCATCATATCACCTCTTCCCCCCCAACCTCGAAACTCAACGACATCAATACTCACGGGCTTGAACTCGCCAGATCCCTCCTTAGCATCCCCATCCTCCCTCCTCCTGTATCCCTCTCGGTCCCCACCTCGAGGAGCCCTGTAGGCGCCGTCTCGACCGGCACCTCCTTGCCTGGCAGGAGGCTGGGCTCGGACGGGCTTCTTGTGGGTCTGGGGGACGATCTCGCTGGGGAGGTGGAGGAACTGGAGGTCGCGCGTAGGGACAAGTACGAAAAGAACGGGGTGGACGAAGGTTAAGAGGAAGGCAAAAGCAGAATAATCGGTGATCAGCTCCGACCCCACCCCAACCTAGACCAAATCCGACGCATCCGCCTGCTCACCTCTCGGAGGTAGTCCAAACCCTCGGGGGTGAGGGTGTAGTAGTACCACTGCCACGAGAACTGGGTCTTGACGTATCCCTTGGAAGTCAAGGACTGCATGGCCTTGATGACCTCCAAGTTTCGGACCTGGGGAAGGTCGGGGTGGGAAGGAGCGTTAAAGTCCTTTTCGGCGACCATGACGCCCTCTGTTTCAATCGACCCAAACACGCAGTGCGACAAGATGTCCATATCAGCTTCTCCAGCAAGAATCGAGCTGGGGGAAAACCGCTTGCTCACCCTTGAAGAGGGACTCATAGATGGCCCTTCGGTTCTCCTTGGAAATAAGCATTTTGAATAGTGTTTTTGTGGGGTTTGAAAGTTGTCGGGGTGGTGATGAGGTAAAAGAGGAGGTGTGTGTGTGTTGTTGGCGAAAGCGAGTTTCTGCTTTTGCTGAATGAGATGGCCGTCGACTTGGGCTTTTTTCTTGCTAAAACAGAAGCAGGGCCCAGGGGGTTGTTGGTGATGACGATGATGATGATCTCGACAACGATCTCAAAGAGGTTCGACCACCTCCTCCCCCCTCGTCGCTCAACTCTCGCGTTGGTTCGCGGCTCGAGGATGAGGGGGGAAGTTGGAAGAAATGTGAAAAAAAAGCGCAAAGATCGTTAAGCGCAAAACACGTGAAATGCGCTTTTGCCTCGAAAAAAAAGCTCAAAAAGTTCGACAATTTCGACAATATTGGATCGACTAGCATGGTCGATGTCACCACAAACGAACGACAGAGCTGTGTGTAAAGAGCTTCTACTTCGTTATCTCTCGCTGTCCCACAATCGGTACAGGTCAATCGCGGCTTGATAGCAGTGAAAGATCGCGCGACTCGGCGTGTCACGACGGAACGGCGCCGCCAGCCACATAGAACACATATCGCTTCAATTTGACATTTCATCCAAGCAGGATACGCCTCTACAGAGGACCTGATGGGCTTCTTGATACTTTTTTTTTGAGTCTCGCGGGGACGGTCCAGAGTTGTCCAAGTTCCCGGGGTGGGAAAGCGAACTGTTCTCTCACGACGACGCTATATCGATCTGCGCGAAGGAAACGTTTCACATCCCGAAAACTCGCCTCTTTAACATTCCGGCGTATCGTATGCCATACGAGGGTCTTCACTGAGATCCTTTGAATCCAGGAATACCGCCTCGGTCCTAGTTTTCTCTCCATGTTCGTTCGTATGCTACGTAACGCGGGAGCGATCGAGGCAACGCCGTGTACCTATACCAGGTCGACACGCGTAGAGATCTCTTCGCGTTGAACGTCGACCTTTTAGGCGCACTCTGTCTTTTCAGCCTGTAATGCAATATCGGACGGCCTAATGAGATTGACCGACTATGAGCTATGAACACCTACATCCGCGAGGTGACGGAAACCGTCGACCCGGAGCCTGTGGCAAGGCGCAACAACCTATCATCCGTCACATGCTACACGTATCGCCGCCTATTTAGTGCAGCTTGATCTCTTCGTTCGTACTGTTGACCTGTTTCTCAGAAAGGTTTGACTTGCTCCGCTGTATACACTGTGGATTGAGCTCGGCCGGACCATCTTCAGACTTCGGTAAGGTGGTCGGAATACTAAGGCAGAAAGCACGAAAGTGTGAGGGTGGGCATATCACGAAGCTAGCCATACCACTCGGCTTATATCTTCTTCATGGGCCATACTGTAGGCGCTTGACGTTGCGCGCCATCGATACTGGGGAACAGACGTATCCTTTTCGTCTTTAGTACGCCCGTCCTGATGCCATTCGACCTCCACTTCGGCGAGAAGCAGCTCTTTGTGAGAGTTTCCGGATTGACGAGGGCGTGGGGTAGGGTTTCCTGTGGCAAGTGGCAAAGGAAGCTCTGGTGAGGATTTCAACAATCGGGCGTTCAGCGAAAATGCATTGACTCACTTGTTTCCTCCCAACCACAACATAAAATAAACTGCTCCCCCATTTGATCCGAATATCAAGTTTCCCACCTTCCTCATCTTTCTCCTCGAGTATCAGCTTCTACTGCGTTCGCACCTTTTTCGAACAGCGGAATCCAGCGCTACCTGATCCGCAGCAAGAGCAGAACGAGATCGACCAAGACCAATGTTCCCGGATCAAAAGCAGAAAAAAAACATCGCTCGTGCTCATGAGGAAATTCTCGAATACAACAATAAATAATGATATGGTCGCAAGCTTGTTCAGTCCACTCCGCCTATTGTCCTGACCCTTCGAATCCCATAATTCGAATCTTAATCGGCAGCTTCAGCCTCGGCTTTCGCGTTCCCTGGTTTAAACGCGGCCACCTTGGCCGCTTTGTTGAGCTTGATGACTTCCGGGGGGAATAACGCATTCTTGAGCTTCTTATTCCATCGATTCTCAAGCTATGATGTGATGATCGGTAGAGAACATCATGACCAACGTTGAGGCTTAGCATCGCCTTCTGACCACGATATCCCAACATTGCCAAATGCTGCTTACCTGTTTCACCGACAAGTCAGGAAACTCGTTCTTAACAGCGTCCGCCCAATCGTATCGAAGGGTGATTTCCGACCGACTTAACACATGGATCATGAGTTTCTTATCCATGTCGTCCGTCCAAGTGATCCCTTTCTTCGAGGGAGAGGACTTTTCGGGAAGGTCGTCCTTGGTCGTAGGGGATGCTTTCTGCTTGCTCGGTGAGCCCTTTGGGTAGGGTTCGGCCTTGGTGGGAGATGCGGTGGAGAAGGGGACTTTCGGCATGGCGTTCTACTGGCGACGAAGTGGAATGAGCAAGAAGTTTCATTCGAACAACGACCTTGCCACTCACACTGTGATCTTTGTCGTTTCACGTAGCGCTGAAGACGAAATTATTGGCCCGTTGTCTAGGTCGAACGTTCTATAGCTCGTCACCTGGAAGGGATTTTATTACGAGTCTCTATCTTGTACTGACTTCCCGATGCATACGATAGACTCTGTATGCTTCTCCAGGAACAAGGGTACGGACAAGGTCAAACCCTCCTGTTTTGCTCCCGCGCGTCTGTTTGTTTCTTCCAAACCTTGTCGATCGGTGGATACGCGCGCAAAGCCACCTGACCCTCTTCTTTCTCTTGGATCTCTTGTTGATTCGCCTTGTCGCTCCGATCGATCGGTTCGTCGCTTCTACGTAGATCATAGGACTTTCTTTCTGTTTCACCGAGATGATCATCGAGCAGATAGCCTTCATTTGGCTCGTCGAATCGATCGGCTGACGGGCGTATGACGCTTTGGCATGTCTTGCCGGACTCCGGCAGAAGATATAAGCTGGTCTGATACAGGATTCCCTTGTCCGACTTCTTCATCTCATGCTCGATTGCCATATCATATTCAACCTGACCAGACCACGACTTAATACTGTCAGACCACCAAGTAAGCCAATGGTCGTGCTCTG
Organism: Filobasidium floriforme; assembly: GCF_021052385.1. Lineage (NCBI taxonomy): Eukaryota > Fungi > Basidiomycota > Tremellomycetes > Filobasidiales > Filobasidiaceae > Filobasidium > Filobasidium floriforme. The sequence goes on along the minus strand of NW_025763638.1, from coordinate 634,222 downwards.
CTGGCTGAGATGCGCACGATCGTTTATCCTCTATCATAGTATCTTCACGAACATGCCTAAAGCTCCTGCCGGGTCTTCCTCTTCTCCCGTCAAATCGGAACCCTACCCTCCTCAATCACCCACGAAGTCCGGCAAAGCGGGCGGCGGAAAGGGAGGCGCGATCTTTACCGACGAGATCGATAGGCAGATCATGAACCACGTACTCAGCATCTCCGACATCAACCTTCGCTACAACTGGCCCGATCTCGCGAAAAGTGGCTTGCCGCAGTTCACCCCAAAGCAGGCGAGTCCGCGATTTAGTTTCGATTTTCTTACGTATCATCTTGTACCGGTGACTAATTATCATCGTCCCGATCTTGTCTCGATACAGCTCAAAGGTCGCTGGGATTATAAGATTAAGAACGCTCTCTTTCCGCCCGAGGTGATGAAGATGAGCAAGCAAGCGAAGGAAGGGGGGAAGGCGGCCAAGGCAGAGGAATGATCTTGCTCATAGGGCTGCGGGATACTGGTTTGGTCTGTCAACGATGTTGCTAGGGATCCGTATGCTGTCAAGCGATTCTGTAAACACAAAGCTCGAGACTTTCCTCAATATCTGGCTGCGACACGATACTCGCCGAAACCATCCTTTTGTTCGATTTGGCCCGAAGCTGTACTCGTATGGGACGGAAAGCTCGGTTGAGCAGCCAAATGATACAAAATGCAAGTGGATCTTCTTGTTCTCAATCTCTCCTCTGTATCTCATCATCCTTTGGTCCCGTGATCGTCATTTCCGGGGGGGAGTTGGCAAGAAGCTATATAGAGGCGCGACCGGTGCGAGAATGGGAAACCCATCATCGAATTCCCTTCTTACCAAGGGTATCATTGCATTCCATTCTCCAGCCCACTCATCGTAACAACTGTTGTTACTAGCAAATCACTATGCGTTTCTCATTCGTATTGTACAAAGTATAGGCTCACCTGTTGTTACTAGCAAATCACTAGTAAAAACAGGTGTCAAGATACTACTAGTAATATAGAATCAAAACACGTCGACTGATGTAGTAGGGGTGAAAATCGTTACGCGAGTCACGTGATCTCTACACTTCCCTTTGTGCTAGTCGTCGTCTTCGTCGTCTAGAACAACTGCGACGTTGGTGGTGCGTCGATCGAGTTGGAGCGATTGATCGGTCGTTGATTGCGCCGCGTCGTCGTAGATCCCGTGAAACGCGAGACCCATACCGATACTCAGCTCCCGTAGTTTTCGTCCATTGAGGGGCTTGGTGAGTGCGTCGGCGAGCATATCCGAAGTATTCAGGTATGTGATCTCTAGGATCCCCGAGTCCACGTAGTCCCGTATGGCATGATGACATATATCGATATGCTTTGTGCGTGAATGTTGTATTGGGTTTCTAGACAACGCAATCGCCGCCTGATTGTCTTCGTAGATCGTGATCGCGTCGGTTCGGCGCGGGATTTGAAGTTCGTCAAGAACGTGGGTCAACCATACGGCCTCACGTCCAGCCGCGCCGAGAGCGATATATTCCGACTCAGTACTTGAGAAGGAGACCGTAGATTGCTTCTTGCTCTGCCATGTAATAGCAGCCCCTGCCATGAGGAACACGTAGGCGCCTACTGACCGGCGGTTTCCTGTGTCAGATCCGTAATCGGCGTCGCTGTAGCCTGTGATAGAGCTTCCGAACTCCTTGGAATAGGTGATTGAGGTGGATGGAGTCCCTACCAAATATTGAAGTAATCGTAGACCTGCCAACCAGTGTTTTTCTTGGTATGTCGCACAGAACGACGCCAAGTGGGATACTGCGAACGACAAGTCAGGACGTGTTCCCCGAGCCAAGTAGTTGAGTTTGCCGATCAGTCGTAGAAAGGGGTATTGGCGATCAGGCTGAGGTTTATCCGTCGTAAAGGAAGGTAGCACGTCCACCATAGGTAGTTTGGTGGGTGTCGCATCCGTCATGTCGAACTCGTTCAATATCGACTTCACGAACTTCGATTGGCTCAGGGATATCTTCCCTGCTTCTCTGTCGCGGGTGATCTCGATCCCTAGTAGAACCTTTGGATCATCGGTCCACGTCATCTCAAAGTTGTCGAAGAGGTATGTCTTAACCTCGTTCATACGGTCCGGAGATGATGCCGCTAACAGAGCGTCATCAACGTATAGCGCTAGAATAGTATAGCCGGTGTCGTCCCGCGAGTAGAAGATGCTCTGGTCGGATATTAAAGGTTTGAGATGGATGTTACTCAGCACCTTGCGAATATGTCGGTAGAAGTTGCGGGGGCTTTGATGTAACCCATAGAGTGACTTCTTCAGTCGGCATACGAGATTGCGATCTTCAACTTCGAATCCTGGTGGTTGTGTCATGTAGACTTCTTCTTCGAGGGTCCCGTAGAGAAAGGCTGTCTTCACATCAGCCTGAGCCAGTTCCAAATCGAATACCGTTGCAATGGCAATGATTAATCTTAAGGACTCCATTCGTACCACCGGGGCAAAGATTTCGGTATAGTCAACGCCCTCGACCTGGGTAAAACCCCTCACGACCAGTCGGGCCTTCTCTTTCACCGTTCCATCGGCTTTCTCTTTCATGGTGCAAACCCACCTAGCCGAGATAGGTTTTCGGTTTGGAGGTAGTGGAACGAGTTCCCACACACCATGCTTCTTCATCGATTCGAGTTCCTCCAGCTTCGCTTCCCTGAATCTGGGATCCGATGCGTTTTGTTCGGAGGTTCCGACGACGTACGCTTCTTCGAGTATTTCTTCCAGTGAAGGACCGTGTGTGGTCTCTGTTTCTACAGCCATATAGTTTCCGTAACGGGCAGGCGGTCGCCGGTTTCTTTCCGGAAGTATCCGTCGTTCAGGTGGAGCAGGAGGTGCTCGTTGCCTCGGAGGGGCTGGAGCCGGAGGAGCTGGAGGTAGTGCCGGTTCCTGTTCCGGCATATCAGGTGGATCATCACCAGGACCAGGCGGTTCGTTTCGGGGATCTTCAGGTTGATTTTGACGGGGAACCCCGAATTCTTCCCTTTCACCGGCAATATCGTCCACCGATATCGTTTTCTCGATGATGTCGAAACGGCTGTCAAATTGTGGAGTGTCGTTCCAGACGAGATCTTCCCTGAATGACGCATGTACTGTAGTGATGGTTTTCCTTTCATACGGATCGTATAGGATCCACGCCTTCTTCCCATCTGTTTGTCCATACCCCACGAACACGCAGCGTTTAGCTACCGGCTTCCATGTCTCCCGTTGATGCTTCTCGATATGGGCATATGCTACACACCCGAATACTCTGATGTTGTCCACATTTGGCTTACGTCCGTAGTATAGCTCGTCTGGTGTCTTAGAACGGGTTGACAGTATCGTCTTGTTACGGCTGTAGACGAAAGCTTTGACTGCCGCTGCCCAATATCGCGGTTTTAGATTCGCTTGCAATAGCAAAGTGCGTGCCCCTTCCTTGATCGTTCTAACAGCTCGTTCCGCCACTCCGTTCTGTTCTGGCGTGAATGCGGTCGTTGTTTCGTGAATGATCCCACGTGGTTGTAGGAAAGATTTCATCTTCGCGCTGATGAACTCCCCGCCGTTGTCGCTCCGGATCCGTTTGACCCTTACGCCGAGCTGTGTCTCGTTTTCCAAGATGTAGCGCTTGATGTAATCGAAAGCGTCTGACTTCGCTTTGAGTACATCCACGTGGTACTGCCGAGAGTAATCGTCTACTATGATGAGGAAGTACTTCCCTCCTCCAATAGACTCGACAGACGAGGGACCCGCCAGGTCGAGATGTAGCAGTTCCAAGGGCGCTTTCGACTTCGTTTCGGAAGGTGGGAAAGACCCTCTTGTCATCTTTCCTAGCGTGCACAATTCACACTTGTCGTACGTTCCGGCCTTCAGTTGTAGGCCTTCTACCTTGCCGACTAGTTTAGAAATCTTCCTTGACTCGTAGTGACCGAGTCGCTTATGCCAGTCCATCGTTGTTGCCGCTACGTTCGCGGTCTCGATACACCTTTCCACCTCGATGTTGACGTGATAGAGATTATCCCGGAGGACCCCGACAAGAGCCGTCTTGTTGTCTTTCTTAACAACCGCTTTTCCGCCACCAAAGGTCACGTTGTGTCCTCCCTGATCTAGTTGTGATATCGAGATGAGGTTTACGTTCAAGTCGGGTACTAGTAGGCAATTGGACAAGCGCATGGGTACTTCTCCCTTCAGATATAGATCTCCAACATGCGTTGACCAGATGCTATCACCATTTCCGATCCTGATTTCGGTACGTTGTTGTCGTAAATTCGGCGATAGAAGGAAGTAGGATTTCTCACGGAACATGCATCTGGAACATCCCGAATCCATGATCGTTCCTTTCGTTGAGATGGCAGCATGATAGAGGCTCTCGGAGATTGTCGCCTCATCACTCTCGTAGATGTCAATGGAGGATTCAATAACACTACCGGAAGACGAAGCTACATTCGCGACCATCGATCTCTGTGGATCTTTCATCGGCTTTCCCGGATCCTTCATTTGTTTGTCACGAAGAACCTTCTCTTTGTGGGCTTGCCAGATTTTGTAGTCGAAGTCGGGATGAGTGCAGTCCTGGATGCGATGGTCCGGGTTTCTGCAGAAGCGACATCCGTCAGATCTGTTTCCGATACGATCGTAGGCACGTTGATCCGTACTCCTTCCCTCCATCTTTCGTTGCTCGATCCTTTCTCCTTTCTCCATCTTCTGATATCCGAACTTCTTCGCCTGAGCCATGAAGGCCTTCTCCTCCGCCGAGATCTCCCGCTCCGATTGAACCATCTCGTGGGTGGCTTTGGTGATGAAGCGGGTAAAGTAGGGCAAGGTAAGACCGTTTGGATCGTCATGGGCTTTGTAGTCCATCTGGAGAGCAACGGTATGGTAGGGATGGCCCATCGGATACTCCTTCAGCTTAAGTAGCATCTGTCCGACCATCATTTCGTCCGTGTAGGCCTGATTGAGAGCGACAAGGTCGGATTTGATGCGGCCCATCTCGGCCATGTATCCGGGGAAGTCGTCTCCGACCGGGACGGTGGTCGTCCAAAGATTCTGAAGGGTGACCTTATCGTAGGCCGTGGCTTGGGAGAAGTACTCTTTGAGAAGGGCGATCGCTTTGGCAGGGTCTGTGATCCCGCGAATGGTGGCGCGGTTGTCCCCGATCGAGCGTCTGATGATGGCAAGTGCTTTGCCCTTCTTGATATCGTACCTTTCCTGGCCTGCAGGATCAGCCGGCCCAGGTCTCTGCTTCCTCATGTATCCATCTACCCCTCGTTCAACGTAGGCCGTCAGCCCCTTCATCGCCAGCGTGTCCGTTAAGCTTTCTTCCCAATCGACATAGTTCAGACCCCCGACGCCGAGAACGGTCATGCGGGGCTTCGCATCGTCCTCGCTATCGGACATGGTGTGAAGTATGCGGAAGGTTTGTCTATCCGGATGAAGTTGTCGATGTGGGAGTGGAGGTGTTTATATGTTGATAAAGGAAGGGGTTTGTGTGTGTCGTAAGCGTCTTTCGATCTGGTCTAAGAACGCGTTGTCGGTTTCGTATACGATCAGCCGTTCGTCTTCGGCCTGATCCAGCGTAGGGCTGATTCGTTATAGTCGTAGGGAAGTAATATGTGTCGTCGGTATCGTATATAGTCGGGATTAAACTGGCGAATCGCCAGGAGGTCTTTGCTAGGCTACGGAGTTCGCCACAATCGACCGGAAGAGGAAATTCTACCGTTTCGACGTAACGACAGCACCGTCTGGGCTCATAACCTGTTGTTACTAGCAAATCACTATGCGTTTCTCATTCGTATTGTACAAAGTATAGGCTCACCTGTTGTTACTAGCAAATCACTAGTAAAAACAGGTGTCAAGATACTACTAGTAATATAGAATCAAAACACGTCGACTGATGTAGTAGGGGTGAAAATCGTTACGCGAGTCACGTGATCTCTACAACAACAACGACTACCGATCCGAGCCTCGCGTGAGTCGTCATACGCTCGGTTATCAGTCAGGTCGTGTTACGTACTGACCGGGTCGTATGTGTTAGCTTCGTACGATGCCAAAACTACCCTCTTCTCCCACCAAAGCCAAGGCCGAACCTTACGAAAAGACGTCTCCCAAAAAGCAATCGGCCGTCAAGAGCGACCCCGACGAAGGCGCCACTTCCGGAAACGAAAAGGCATCTCCTGCTAAGAAAGGTGGCAAGAGCGCCAAGGGCGTCACCTGGACGCCTGAAATGGACAAGGACGTCATGATTCACATCTTGAAGCATTCGGATATCAACCTCCGCTTCAACTGGCCAGAGTTGCAAAAGGAAAAATTCCCGCACCTTACCGTAGTGCAGGTGAGTGGGAACTACGGCGGTCAGAGTACTCGAGTATCACGATCGTTGAAGTCTGCCTCTTTCCGAATTTGCAACCTTCCATCAGTTGAGGAGCCGTTGGGATAACAAGCTCAAGAATACCATGTTCCCTCCCGAAGTTCTCAAGATGAACAAGGACGCGAAGGGTGGGAAAGCGGGAAGTGCGAAAGGTGAACCCGAAGGAGACGAGTAGAGGTCGAAGATCGACGAGACATATGTATGGTGAACTGAAGAGACGTTACGATCATGTTGTAAAATGAGAACCATTGAGCTTCCTTTCTCGTCGAGTAATTCTATCTGAATACTGCGTTCCCAGTTTCGTCGCCCATCGCCCACTTTGGCCTAGACCTTCTAGTCATCTCTGCTCGTCTTGTGATCTTGTGATCCGATTCAAGTGAAGAGCTCGAGGCATCATGACGAAACAAAAGAGAACAAGAACAAGAACAAAAAGGGAAATCGGGTAGATCCACCCGAGAAGGGGTCCTTTGGCTTCGCGATTGGGAAAGCTGAGAAGCTATATTACTTTTTACCCAAAAGACCTCTGAGTCGAGTTCATCGCAGTCTACACCCTACTATCATATCTGGATATTACCCAGCCAAACCGTACACAAAATCCGTACTTGTGCCGGTAAGCAGATAAATCTCCTTGTGCAAGCGACCCGCGACCCGTCTCTCACATCCTGCTTCCTCGAACCATGTGCAGAAATCAAGAAACATCATGCCCAAAGCTCCCGGTTCATCATCCCCAGTCAAGAACGAGCCTTACGGAAAAGAGTCGCCCAAGAAGCAGCGTGCGGGTGCTGCTGCGTCTTCGAAGATCACTTGGACAGAGGAGATGGACAAGACCATGATCAGCCACGTCCTCAGCATCTCCGAGATTAAGCTGCATTACAATTGGACGGATCTTCAGAAGAACCACTTTCCTCAGTTGACGGTGAAGCAGGTATGTCATACTCGGCGAGCAGTATCGTGACGAGAGTTCATGTTGGCTGAAACCTTATCTCGATGACTCTAGTTAGAGAACCACTGGAACAACAAGGTCAAGAGCCTGCTGTTCCCACCCGACCTATTGAAGATGAGCAAGAAGGCGAAAGAAGGCGAAGTAAAGGAGGATGCCGGTTCGGAAGAATGATTCGCAAGGGGTTGGATGGAGAGGCGTTCACACTTGTAAAACGGATTATAAAGGCGAAACTGCCGCCAGGCATACAACTGGCTATACGTACAAATACACATCACTGCCCTCTCGTATCATATTCTCCCACTACCTGCCCCGAACATCTTCCTGGAGCTCGAGATGCTACTGCCGAAACTTCGACTCATGCTGAGCGAGTTACGTGGTAGACTAGAACTCGTAGGCTTCATGGGCGATAATATTGACGGGATCAACGAGTTACCCGAACTGGCTCCGGTCTGTCGTGGAATGGAAGGTATATCAGAAAGACCGTATGAAACCCAACGACATCGTAAGGCAGACTCACTAGGAAGCCGTTAAAGTCGAAAGCAGGTGCAAGCGGAGCGACCGCACCGATCTTCCGCTTCTTCTTCTTTTCGACTTCGACCGGGGCCAGAACGTCTTTACTCTTGCGTTTCCCGCTATCCCGTTCCTCCGGTTCATTCTCGTCGTTTTCGTCCTCCTCCATTATAGTGGGCTCTAGGCGCGACTTGCCAAAGCCGGGCGCTGGTCGGGACTTCGGTTTCGGAGCGAGCGAGACCGGTTTGGTGATCGACTCGACTGGCGAAGCTCTGGCAGCCTTCTTTACGGGAGCGTCGTCTCGCTCTGGTCCCGACTCCTCTGCCAGGGAAGTGGTCTTGGAAGCCGCACGACCAGCCCGTCCGGCCTGTGAGAAGGTCGATCCGGTAAGCGTGCTATTGGAACCATTACGGGGTTCGTTACTCACCCTTGGTTTCGGAACGTAGACTTCCTCTTCTTCCTCCTCGTCATCATCCGAAGCCACAGTGTACCTGGACTGTTGTATAGCGGCGTTGTTCCGAATCAGCATGATTGACGTGAAAGGGCTTGCAATCGTTTCAAATCTTACCTTGCTAGGTTTCTTCGTCACGGCCGCCTCCCGGGCCTACAGAAGTGAGATTAGAAAATCAGCAACAAGGTCAAAGGATCCGTCACCCGTGAGCTTTGACTGACAGCTCGCTTAGGAGCCTTGGCGACCTCTGCCTGCGCCTCCTCTTCGCTTTCGTTTGTAACCGTGATTTCCGGTACCGGCCGAGTTACCTTCTTCTTGACGGGTTCTGGAGAAGCAGGCTTCTCCGTCTCCTTAGGTTGAGCGGAAGAAGCAGCTCGAGCCTCGTTGCGGTACTTCTTGGCCTTCTCGACCAAAGCAGCGTTGTTACGTCGGAGAGAGTCGATTTCTTCCTACATAAGCAGACCGTCCAGGGGTATAGATCAGCACGCATGTGACGAGACGTCCCTACGCATTTCGTGAATAGACTCACTTCGAGGTTAGCGATCTTGTCCTTGAGATCGACGTTCTCCCTGTTCTCCCGCTTGGTCGATTTCTCCTTTTCGCGGAACTCCTTCCTGATCCGCTCCATCTCATCTTCGAGCTCCTTGACCTCTTCTTCCTTGCTCTTCAAGTCGCCCTTGACGCCCTTCAGCTCGAGTCTCATCGCCTTGACCTGCTTGTCGGTCTCCCCTCCCTTGGCCTTTTCTTCGGAAGAGAGCTCCTCTACCTCCTTTTCTAGCTGGGTCTCGCGTTCTTGTAGAGATTTGACGTTACGTTCGAGCTTGGCGATCGTCTTCTTGTCTGAGGTCGCCTGTCGTTGAGCTTCGGAAGCTTCTTCTTTCAGCTCAGAGATGGACGCTTGGAGTTCGGCGAGCTTGACCTGTGCGCCAGAATCGCTGGCCGACCGGGCTTCCTTAAGGGTTTCAAGAGCTCCTTCGGCAGACTCGCAACGGACGTCGGCTTTCCTGAGGGATTCCCGCAGTTTCTCAACTTCCTTTGACTAGGATGATGCGACTTTCGTCAGAAAACTGCTTCGAGACACAAAAAAAAACGCCTTGGCAACTCACGAGACTGGCAGTGTGCGCGATCTCGTCCTTGAGGTCAGCGGCATCAGCAGAAGCTTTTGACAGCCGATTCTTCAGTTGCACTGACAGTAGTGAAGCGCGGTCAGCATATCGATAATCCGGTTTGCATCATCGAGGAATCATATCTGAACGTACACTTCTCCTGATCGGCTTGCAGGACCTTCCGCTCCGTATCGATCAGCTGAGTTTCCAGCTTGGCCAACTTCAGGGCCGTTCGTTGTTCGGTCAACTGGACCTTGAGGTTGAACTACCCACAACGCTGGTCTTTCAGTCCATGCTCTCTCCATCGCTCGGATCCACCGCATCGGGCTCACCTCGGACTGCATCTCAGCCTTCTCATTTTCCACGATCCTCATCTTCTCCCGGAACATCCCTTCCCCGAAAGTCTTGCCCTTCAGCACTTCCGCCTGAGCCGCAGACAACGCCTCTTTCGTCTCTTTGAGTTCTGAAGCATATCGATCGCAAAGCTTTTGGAGCTTGTTGATGTCGGCCTGAGCTTGTTGAGCGGCGGCAGTCGAGGACGAGGTTGAAGATGTCAGAGCCTGGATCTCGCTTTGCAGCTTGGAAAGCTCGGATTGTTGTTTCCGCTGCGTGTAGAAGCGATCTTCAGCACGGAATTTTTCATGCCCTATACCACTGTTAGCGACTCACCTCGAGAGCATGCTTCTGGTTGAGCAGGATGTTGTTCTGTTTCTCCAACTCGGTGATCCTGGCCTTGACGGGTCGAGGTGTTTCGCGAATACCCGTATCATCCAATGGCGGCGGGGTGCGCAATAGCGCAGGATTGTAGGGCATGATCAAAGCACTTGGAACTCTACAAGTTATCTCAAAGTAACGAAATCAAAAGGTGTATGTGATGACGGGCAAGGCGGTGTCGATAAGATAGGGTAGTAAGTTAGATGGTTCGTTTGTTTACACTTTCGATGTTGTTTGTTGAATTGTTGACGCATGTTCTACTTCTTGTCCTCTGGGAGCGTAGACTCGAGGTGAACCGTGATTGCGAAAGCCGTGCCACTTTATATGAGTTGACAAGGTTCTCACCTCCAACCGAATCAGACAATACGACCTATCGCGCTACACCTTCGCTGAGTAGGTACACTCACTCAATGATTGCTGCTGACTTTCAAGTTATCGGAGGTCGGTATCGCTGTGACACAGGTAAATTGGGATACGGCGATCACAGCAGACGCGTTATCACGTGACTGGCAAACGATTGCGAATGATTTGTGATATGGCTAGGTGGGAAGTCACGGCGACTTTCGAAACCCGTCGAATCGGGTTCGGCATCACGGCAGTCCTTAGAGGGTACATGCAAGATGTGATCTGTGAAAATGAAAGACTCGTTTAGCTCGTCAGGCGTCCGAAATCGAGTTTACCAATTTGTAGCGAAATCACCTTCCCCGCATTAGCCAGCAACATTGATAACGCATACCGACCGATGACGGCATGCATAGCATGTGAAAACGCATAAATCAACCCTCAGACCGGCGGGGTAGGTCGTCGTCATCAATCAGAGTTCATTCCCGTCATCAGCAAGCAACAAAGGTCGTCGAGCTATCGAATCATCACCACTACTGTCTCGGTTCTCGTTGTATACAAGATGTACTCTGCCGGTGGATCTTCAAACTCTGCCAACTCGCCCTTTCAACCGTCACCATGGGCATCGACACCCACGCATGCCGCGCAACCAGGTTGGAATGATTACAGCAGTAACGACAATCAGTCTCGTGACAGCTATCAACAGCAGCCGTTCGGTCAAGAACCTCAGCAGCCAGGTCTCTCTAAGAACCCTGCTGTAGCAGCTTACGATCCGTACGGACAAGACGCTGCGAGAGGATACCCCTCTCCCGTCCGTGGCCAGGCAGCTCAGCCTTATGATCAGACGCCTCGGGGATACGCACAGCCCAATCCCTACGAACAGCGATCTCCGCAGCCACAACAGCAACAGTCCCAACAACAACCTCCTCAACAGCGTTATCAACAGCAGCAGCCTTCTCCTGCACAAGCGCAACGACCAAATCCTGCTCAGAGGCAATCGTCTCACCTCGTGCAACAGCAACAAGTAGCTCGTGGAGGTAAGCTGACATACATCAAGTCGCTTGATCGGTATATCCTAGCTAACGTTTCTCCGCCACTGGTCTTACGTTGTTATGACAGAGTACTATGTGCCCGGACCTGGCTCCCCTCCCAGTAAGCGTGCTTCTAGCCACTTACCCGCCTCGAGCAATACTGACGTCCTTTGTTCAACAGTCGAGGTCCACCATTCGCCGTTCGCTCGAACATTCTCGGACTTTGGAAAGGCTTACACCAAACCTCAAACTGTGAGTCATCTCCATCAGCCAAAGGTTGGATATCGTCGGACTCATTGTAAATGTCACTTGAATATTGCCATACAGTTCGACGAGATGTACGCTCCGCCTGAATCGTTCCTGGAGATCGAGGTCAGGAACCCGCAAACGCATGGTGAGACAAAGTTTTTCATATCGCCTATCTTGCCGCTGCTGATGCCATGGCTCCATGTTCTCCAGGAGTCGGAAGGAAGATGTATACCGATTACGAGATCATGACGAGGGTGAGCGACAGCATGTTCGCTAGTCTCCTGACTGCACAGACAAAGCTGTAACGTTCCCTTCGGACAGACCAATATACCCGCATTCAAGCTGGAGGTCTCCGTGGTCAGGCGTCGCTATAGCGATTTCGAAGCATTCAGGGACATTCTAGAACGGGAAAGCACGAGGGTCAACATCCCGACTCTCCCGGGCAAGGTGATTCGCTAGCATTGGTTCAGTCTCGCCTACCATGGTTCGTTGACAGAACTGCTGTCCTGCCATCGCACTGAAACAGGTCTTTACGAACCGATTCTCCGAGGACCTGATTGATAAGCGACAAGCTGCGTTGCAGCGGTTCCTGGAGATCGTTGCGGGACACCCTCTGCTGCAGACTGGATCGAAAGTGCTCTGCGCGTTCCTGCAAGGTAAGTGGTGTAATTCAACACGACTATACGACCGCGTACACTTATTGTCGTCGTGCTCGCATCGGAATCTTATTAGATCCTCAGTGGGAAAAGTCTCGGTGGGCGTGAGGGAAACATTGGACTTGGGCTCTCGAAGAAGTGTATGTACTGGACTCGTCGCGACGATTGGATCAGAGTGAACGTCAATTAGAAATGAACGTTGTAATATGGAGTGCACATCTCGTGAGATCTTATCTTGTTCCTAACAGTCCAGAGCAATTACGCTTCCGGGGTTTCAGGGGAGACCAGAGCGCCTGAGCTCAATAGATGCATTCCCACTGCACATCACCATACACGATACGGAAAGGCCAAGTTACAATCATGAGCATATACTAGGCGATACGATCTTGGTCGCGGGCATGACCAGGACATCGCATCTGGCACCACGCATCAGATTAGAAGTAGTTGTGCGTTGCCGAAGTCGTCCAAACGGGCTAGGAAGGCAGCCAAACTCGGGCAAACCAGAATATGCGACCCTTGTGACACTAGTTAGACAGCGACCGATTTGTATCACACAGGCTGCCTTAAGGCTGAGAACAAGGGTCTCAAAGCTGAGAACGCTCGACTCCAGGCCGCTCTGGCCGCTTGAATCACAACAGATTTGAGCACGGAGTACAGTAGATAGAAGGTTGTGTCGATGCGCTGCAGCGCAAACTCGAGATCCAGGCGGGCGCATCTAGATGTGCTAGTATGATAACACACCCATTGTAAACATCAGCTCGAACTGCACAGACACGTACATGTCAAAGCCCCAATGCCCGGTCCATCCAAGATCACCGCTCATTGGAAGAGGAAGAGGAAGAAGGACGATGAGCTCGAAGAGACCTTGGTCTCGCTGCCTTCAAAGAAACATCAAAGAGAGCCAATAGCCGTCCGTAAGCCAATAACATCTTGTGTACCCTGCTTAGTGCAGTCCTTTCCAGCTATTTCCGTCGAACTGAGAGCACGCTCCAGTTTTTAGATGGGCGCCGTACCTCTATCAATTGGCACGACCCGCGAGCCCTAAACCCAGCGAAAGTCGAATCTTTAGGCCTATAGGCTTAGGCATGTTGACGTATATGAGGCATGACTACAGCTACAGGATAATATCGATGGTACACGCTTGTGGATACAGTTTTATGACAATCTCAGGCGATACGGACTTGGGAACTCGTTCAGACCGTTATTATAATCGTTTCCATCTTTCACTTCATCTCTCTCGTCCCCTATCCTCCATCGCGTCTCATCGCGTCTAATATCCCTGAGGAGGCTTTCCGGGAGGAGGAGCGTATTGCTGGTGACCGGTAGATACGTGCGCTTGTTGCGGGTACTGGGTGGTCTGCTGTTGCCCGTAGTTATACGTGTTGTTGTCGTACCCAGCATTGCCCCCGGTGTACGGGTTGGAGTATTCCCCAGTCTGAGGGTACATGGTGCTCGAAGTGTGCGAAGGCAAGACCTCGGCATGTCGTTGACGTCGACGAGCGAGCAGCTTTCGGAAGACGAACATCCAGAAGAGCAGGATCAGGGCGAAGAAGACGATGGGCAAGATGATGGCGAGGAGGTAGATGTTTCGCCTGTTTCAGATTTGACACCGACGAGAACGAGAGCGGCGGGCGAGATCAGCGATCCGAAACGAGAAGGACAACGGGGCCCGAAGAGACTCACCATCCACCACGTCGTCGATTGTAGTAACCATACGGTCGACGGTACTGGGCCTCGGCGGTCGGGATGAGCGACATCAGGGTGACGACGCCGGCCAGTGCCAGCATGGTAGGGCGTTTGAAGAGGATCGACGACATGGGTGACGAAGTCGATTGTTTGCGTATGTGTGGGGGATGGAAGCTTTCTCGCGGGGGAGGTCTAGTGTTGGAAGTTTGGTAAGGATGAAAGACAAATTCGAGACGGGTACGGGGGGCGAAATGCGATAATGCGAGATAACGGATGTCAGGGAGGTATATATACCATCTTGAACGGCGCGATCTCTCTCCCGCTTTGAGGCATGAGGCATGGAGGTAGACACGACGAGAGAGCGAGAGACCCGAGTTGCAGCATGCAGACTGCGGGAGCGAGAGGCCGAGAGGGTGAAGGGGGCAGCATGAGGGCAACTCGCGACTCGATATGACGATGATGACGATGCGAGCGATGACGAGCATGACGAGCAGCAGATCCGGTATAAATGACGACACCGTGGTCTGCCAAGCCCGAGGATCGGTGATCACTAGCGCACGGCATCTTGTTGGCCTCTGCCACGAAGAAGCGCAAGGTTGTCACAGCCGCGCTTGCTACTGCCTCTTTCGGATCCGAGCGGGACATGCTGCCTGGGGATTCGTCACCCGGCGGGATGTCCATCTCGAGCCGGATAGCAACGATAACTCGATCCCTCCTCTGGCTATGGCTTTTAAATGGTTTCTGTAACGTTGTAGAGCCTCGCATCTTGACCTTAAAGTTCGAACAACCAAGTTGCGGCTCTCATCATGTCCTGGTGAGTAGGCCTTCGACTGCGCTCATCGTCGTCTTATGGCTGACCTGCCACCTTTGATCGATCGTCGTTAATGTCCTAATAGGGGAGGGTGAGCTTTTTCCTTGACGATATTTTCTAGATGAAGAATCTGCTGCTGACTCCCTAGACCATATGCTACCTGTGTCTCTTCTAATGCGGTGCATTTCTCATTCGCTTGACCTCTTTCGAATTCATCCGAACCTTCCCAACCATCCCGCATGAAATGCTCGTCCGGGTACAAACACCAGTTTCAAGAAGGCAGCGTCCCGAGCTGGGACGCAGATCATGCAAAAGACCGGTCAGATCGAACGGACTGTCGACCGGGAGTTTGCAGAAGAGGAAGGTAGATACAGGACGTAAGTCGCGCGCAGCAGGAAGACTGCGTCTCAAGGGACTCGACCTGATCACTGCGAATCACATATGGGAGAATAGGATGGAGAGGGAGACTACCGAGCTGCAGAAGGAGGCCAAGGCTTATCTCGATGCTATGCGATGTGAGTCGGCAAGACTGCTAGTCTTCTTCTTGACCGTCGCTGACATCGGGCTTCCGCAGCAATGTCTGCATCGCAAAGCCGGATCGCCGAAACCCTCGAAATGTTCTACACCGCCGACAGGACGTCCGACGTAATCATCCTTCCAGGAATCTTTCAGGTCGAATGCCAGCTGATTATATTGCTTCCTCAGGGCGCCATGGCTGGACACGCCTACAAGTCCGCTGTAGACGAGTTGGACAACAGCGTCGGACGGGACCTCGACGCTCCTTTCAGGGCAACCGTCCTCGAGCCCGTTGGCAAACTGTGCAGTTACTACCCTGCTATCAACGATGCCATCGCCAAGAGGAACAAGAAGGTGAGCCGGCTGAAACGTATTTTCTTACACCAAATCAAGCTGATCTTGCCGCCTTGTTTCCTAATAGATGCTGGATTATGACGCGTCAAGGTCTAAAGTCAGGAAGCTCGTAGACAAGCCGGCTGAAGATACTGCCAAGCTGCCCAGGGTGATTCATGTGCTCTGACCCGACAGTCACCACTTGAATACTGATCAGGAAACGTTTGACAGGCCCAACAAGAGCACGACGAAGCCAAGGAGATCTTTGAAGTCTTGAACGGTCAGCTTATCGAAGAGCTGCCTCAGCTGGTAGAACTGCGAATACGTGAGTCTCTATTCTCCTGCGGATCATGATGTCGTGCATGGCTGCAGCTTACACGATTCTACCCGTGTCAGCCTACCTTGACCCATCTTTCGAAGCCATGGTGCGGTGTCAGCTGAAGTTCGCAGAGGAAGGATACTCGAAGCTCGCAGGCGTCCAACGGTAGGTGCACACGCACACTCTTTCCTCTTTGGTTAATATACTAATCAGTCGTAAACGGAACGATGACAGTTACTTTGCCGAAAACATCCGAGACGAGTACGCGAACGGTCAACTCGACGCCCAGGTAGAATCCACCCTAGGAGAAATGAAGCAGTTGGCGATCTATGGAATTTAATCGTTCCAAAACCATCGTGTACGCAAATCAC
Organism: Filobasidium floriforme; assembly: GCF_021052385.1. Classification (NCBI taxonomy): domain Eukaryota; kingdom Fungi; phylum Basidiomycota; class Tremellomycetes; order Filobasidiales; family Filobasidiaceae; genus Filobasidium; species Filobasidium floriforme. The sequence goes on along the minus strand of NW_025763638.1, from coordinate 617,816 downwards.
ACAGACTATCCGAGAGCGTGAATTGTTGTGTCCCGTATCCAGTTGTAATGCTCAAATCGATAACAATCATGCTTTCACTCCGCCATTCCGCAAACGCCTATTTCCTACAACACTTTTTGATGAATACCGATCCTTCATGCGGAACCATCTCCGAGATACTGCAAGTTCTTGGATAAGCATCGATCTAGGCAAAGAGAGTTTGAGAGGATTCGCTCACCCTAGCCTTGACCTTTCTGCCCTTCAGGCCCTTTGCGATGACCACTTGGTCGTCCCCTGGCATCATATCGATGGCCTGGTCGGACCACTTTACCTCACCGTCTTTGGCATCGGTGCTGCGGTCTTCGACGTCCAGGATGACTCCCTTGATGGGTCGTTTACAAGACAGCGTCAAGGTCTCGCCATCGTCGCCAGTCTTGATGTTCAACCCGACTTCAGGGAATTGAATGTACTTCCAGGGCTCAGGCCAGTTTGCTGTGGAGGCAATATATCAGCAAGAGCATGTGGTTGACACCTATGTTTCTGTCTTACCGTATCGAGCGAGTACCGTTCCGTCTTGATCGATCAACCTCGCGCCTACGACGATAATCTTGGGCAATTGCGAAGCCAGCGTTCTGGTAGGCTGTCCCGCGACAGTGCCCTTGAAGAACTCTGTGGATGCGTTGGGCGCGAGCACGACCTCGGTTGACTTGGAATCGACGACCTTGCCTTCTTCCAGGTCGAAAGAGACGACCTCGAGCGTGGCCTTTTTCTCCTCGACCGACGAGTTGTTTCCCCAGATCTCGAGCTGCGGTACGGACAGGTGAGTCATGTGCAAGGGATTTGTTGAGCCATGGCTCTACGTACGCTTTGCTCGATCTTAAAGTACGCGTCCGAACTCGGGTTGTCCAACGTCTTGACATCTTTTCGAGCCATGCCGACCGTGAACGGCCGAAGTTCCCTTGCGATGGCAAAGAAAGCTGGTTTCGGTCGCATAAAGTAGTCGACGATGGCCCAACTCGTCGTCGGCCAACAGTCATTGACTGTAAAGCAATATTGCATATTAACATCGTTTCGTAGAGCTTCCTCAAGTCCCGGCACGACTCACTCTGCCAAACAAGCGCTCCGGAAGTCAACTCCTTGCCCTTGCCCTTCCAGTTTCGTCGCCAGAGCCTGCTCGTCGACTTCAAATGAGCTCGATCGCCACAGCCACGCGCGGGTGAGGCTTACCTGTAAGCGGCTGCCAATGTTTCGGCTTGCATTACCTGAGTATAGTACACATAACTCTCCATGTCAAAGGCATGACGGAAGTTCTCCATCAAATATAGCTCCAATCTAAGGATCAACATGTTAGCGTTATAACAGACTGTGGGCGATGACATCTGGCTTACCGGCGCTCGAAACCATCCTATCAAATTTACAAACAGGGTTAACCACGTCGTTAGCGAGGCTCGTCAAACTGACGACTGGAGCAAATACTAACAGCCTTGTTGTGCGAGCAGTTGGTTCGTGACTGAGGGAAGCGCTCCTTCTCATTGCCGTCTAACCAGTAATCGACAGTCCTGATGTCCGGGTATCCTTCCATACCGAATTCTGAGACGAAACGACCGGCGAGAATGTCCCAGTTGTGCCAAGGTTCTTGCGAGCCGTGCCAGACATCTGCGATGAAAGGGAAATTATTCCGTCAGCCGGAACGCAAATGACCTTGTTCTTCACGGGATGTCTGCTCACTCCACTGGTGGAGGTCTCCGACCGTCTTGTCGCCACTGGTTTGGCCACCGAACGGGCTAGACGGGTGATAATAGGTCTCGCAGAGAGAGCTGACCACGTCTGGCAAGAGCTTCTCGTAAATGTGACGACTGCGATTTGGAGGATCAGCATGTTGCCCATGTGAGGTAAATCAGGCTGCGCTCGTGCTCACGCAGGGAAGTTGGTCTTGGTAAAGTCTGACGTCTTGTCGTCATAATCGACAACGACGCCGATCGACTCGAGCAATTGATAGTCTTCGTTGTTACCAGCCTGGAATGACCAATTTGTTTTGTTCAATACTTGCGAATCGACAATATCGAAATTATCGCCAGACCACTTACGAAGATCGCAAGACTCGCGTGGTTTCGCAAAGCTTGAACAGCCTGCTCCGCTTCGACCTGCACTGACTCCAAGAACTGCTTGTTGGCGGGATACTGCCCACAGCCGAACATGAAATCCTGCCAGACCAGCAGACCGAGTTCGTCGCAAATGTCGTAAAAGTAGTCAAACTCGTACACTCCGCCTCCCCAGACCCGGACCATGTTCTGGTTGCCGTCTACCATGAGCTGCAGCCACGCGCGGTATCGTTCCTCCGTACATTCGGTGAGATGGTTGTCCGCTGGGATCCAGTTGGATCCTAGATTGTGGGTTCGGTTCAGCATGCGACTATGTGGTTGAACGTGAGTCACGGGACTCACCTCCACAGAACACCCTTCGACCGTTGACCTCGAAAAGGAAGCTGCTTCCAGGAGCGTCGATGAGACTCTCCTGGACGACCTTGATCGTCCTGAAACCGATCCTGTCTTCTCTCTTGGAGATCGACGTTCCGTCCTGCAATAAAAAGCGAAAGCTTCAATCATCTTGAAAGCGATACAGCCTGTTCTTGCTGACATACCTGAAGTATCAATTCCGCAGAGACATTGTAGAGCGGCTGTTTGCCTTGTCCAACGGGCCACCAGAGCTGGACGTCTTCACCGACAGTAAAATCCCACTCGACCTCAGCCTCGCCATTATCGTTCAGCTTTATCGTTTGGGTCTTGATAGATTTGCCGGAAGTATCCGACAGAGTCAAGGTGACGCTCGAGTCTTTCAAGGCGTGAGAAACCTGGACCTTGGAACGCAGTTTGGCGGTCTTGTGTGAAGAGTCGAGGATGGTATCGATACGGTTACCTGTGATCTTGGCAGTGTAGGCATGGATGTAGATGGGCTCTGTGCGCGTTCATATCAGTGACCTCCCTCCCCGGTGCAGCTGTGAATGAGCGAGATCACTCACTCCAAGGTCCGACCGTCATGACCACTGGACCCCAATCCCAACCCCAGCCATATTGCGCCTTTCGCACGTATAGCCTGGAAGAGTTTCCGTTCCAGAACGAGAGCTTCTTCTGTTCGCCCGTCAAGGGATCCTTGTTCTCAGGCAAGTTCTTCTCCATCTCCGCGGCCTCGATCCTCTTGGCTTCGTACCAAGCCGAAGGGAAGGTGAGCGTCAGGCTGTGTTCTCCCTTGCCGAACTCTTTGACGGGGATACGGTAGGTCTGGAACATGTTCGAAGCGTAAAGTACCTCTTTGCCGTCCTGTAGTTGTACAATGCTGGTTAGTTCTCGTTCAACGCCGAATCCGGAAATGAGAACGGGATACGCACGATTTCGACATGACAGAACGTGTCGAGACCTTCGAATACGATATCGACATTGTCTTGCTTGCTCTGCTCTTCCGTGATCTCAAACGTTGTCTTGAAGCGCCAGTCGGACTCTCCGATCCACTGCAGATCCGAAATTACAGTCGATCAGGACTCGCATACCGCAAACTTCTCGAGATGATCTCACCTGGATGTCCCACTCGTTCAAGCCCTTGCAGTGATCAGGAATCTCTTTCCTCTGCATCAACTCGACGTGAACCCCAGTAGGAAACTTGTGCACCGAGTGCCATTCCTTTTCCTGTTGAGCGACCGTACTCGGCTTGGCACCGTCCGGTACCCTGGTAGGTGTGAGCTGGGTATAAGACCAGTTGGCGGATATGGGAGTCGTGGTCTCCATTTCGTGGGTTGTTCTGTGGTATGGGAGCAGAGTCGATCGAGGCTTTTGATGTGTGATACGACTTGATCACAAGGTGTTCGCCTGATCAGCTGTCAGTGAGTGTGTATGTACTGTGATACTTGCCCCCTTATATAGCTGTCAAGATGGAAGATGACCCCCGAAGAGGGTCGAGATCATGTGTGTGATGTGAACACGATTTCGCCGGTCATTGTCGCCCATTTGCCCGACGTTTGTCCGCACACTTTCACCGGGCGACTCTTGTGATGATCTGTTTCCGATCAACAGACACATCGTCAATACGAGCAATCTGAGTGTGAATATGATGGCATTGTCCCAACGTGTAGACCCTCTGGATGTCTCGTCGTGACATTCGTGCTTGCAATAATAATATGCATGCGAGTGATGCCACCTACAAGCAGGCAAGACTTCTCGGACCTCGGGCAAACCGCGACTCGGGCAACGCCGAAGAGGGGACGAAGGGACGGGGTTCGTTCGATCGAAGTGGGGTCGATCACGTGATCGAATAGAAGGTGTCTCCCTTCGTCCTGCTCATCAACATCGCATCAGTTCGATCAGTTCATTATCGTCCACCAAGAAGAAGGTTAGGGACAGACGACAGACAAGAAAAACAGCACCATCGCGCCATCGCCAAATGCAGGAACGGTCATGTCCAATCTCGACCGTTCCAACAAGATCACATAGCGTTCCCGACCGACCTGGCTTTCAACCTCGATGATGCCCGAAGACTCGCTGTTCCCCCAGGATTGGCACCAGTTCATCGACGTCCGTTTCGATGAGCGAGATCGTAAGTGAACCATACACCAGCTTACCATAATAATCTCCACGCTGACCCTTGGTGATCTCTGCGCAGTCCTAGCTGGAGTCAGGGGAATCTCACAGTTCCTGGACAAAGGGTTCCGCCCGATCACGTCAGTAGCACTCACGGCAACTCGGCGATACTTTCGGGAACTGATCCGGCATTGAAATCTTCTCTGGATCAATAGCAAACACATACACGTCCTCTTCTTCATCATCTTTGAGCGACATGCTAAATACCTCTTGGCTGCCGACATACACGACACCCGATCAGGAAGACCGGAACCTCTGGTGACCGAGGCGATCTACACCCTAGCTAGGATCAGCCTGAACGTGAACCACGCTTCGTCTTTGGCAGACGCCATACCTTCTGGTCAACGTATATCGGAATTGCTCGACTATGATGTGGATCCGAGATCCGTATTCGAGGGGGCCAAGGCGTTCATGACGGAACGTGTTGAGCCGTTCGGAGGGTCGGTCTGGGGGCTCGTCCTCACACCGACTTCTTCCAAGTCTAAGGATGAATACGAGATCGAAGCGGGTGGATGGAGGATCTTGGCGTGGTTGGTCGACCTCTGGTCGAAGGACTCCGAGGATAGCGAGGAGCACACAGATGAGGCCGAGTCCGGTGAGCATCGATATACGTCGCTCTGGTACCGTTCCCTCGCTCATCATTCAACGTTGTAACCGGGACAGCGGGGTCCGCTATGTTACGAGCTCAACTAGGACCCACCTTGTCTTTAGCTTTCCCCATGATCATCACGGAGCTGACCTTCCGGTCGGGTGGTTATGAGTCGGATCCAACCGATGGGGCGATGCGAGGCTGGGTCGTGGGCAGGCTACTTTTCCTAGTGAGCGAGCGATCCGAGACTCATTGTGAGATTCATCGTCGCTGATCCTCGTGTTTGTTTCAATAGTGTAAAGATGTGGTCGGTCCCGAGGAACTGTGCTCGAGCTTGGAGGACGTCCTCGGCGAGTTGGACGGCGCCGAGGAGCGTCTCGCTGATTCGGGTGTCGACCTCACGAAGTTGCTAGGAACGTGAAATGCGTCCACGCAGAATACATGGAACTGTACATGCATGGACAGAGGCTATATACATGATATCAGAGTTGTTTGTGATCTGTGATCTACTTGCTACTTGTCATGCCGTGGGGGCGACTGTTCGCCGCCCATTCACTAGACGAGGAACAAAAGAGAGTTTGTGCTGCGTGGGTGGGTCGGGGTGACCGGGCCACGCGGCGAGAGCGCGAGGGAGGTGCGAGGCCGAGGGCGATCTATCTGATCCATCAGCTCTGTCTGTCTTCCCCCATCACAGCGTGTTGATTGTACTTGCGTCCAACGACATTTGCACGATACCGACTTTTAGTTCACCGCTGTCCGCTTACGGAGGTCAACCAGCTGATTCAGTCAATTGCGATAGAGCTTCGACTCGCATCGCCTCGTGATCCAGGACGACCACCGAGCCTGCACCTTGATCGCTCCTGGCCGGAACAATGTGTTTCTTCAAGACCGCTGTCTAAACCGATACCTTTTTATCGACTCTCGAACCTTTCAACATCCTTTTTGCGCAATTCATGAAGACATCCTCGCTACTCCGGCCACACGTTCCTTGATTCGACCTCTCAACGACCCACAATCGCTCGGAAAAGGACAGACACAAGCTTAAGCTTGCTTGCTTGAACACGTCGGCTGGCATGCAACCAGCTTGCGCACCCTCGACTACTCGATCTATCATCAACGCAAGTTTTCGGGCGGTCCCGAATTGATTGCTGCGGGTCGCTATGGGTGCTGCCTGCTGCCGGCCAGAGGTATGATCCTGGTCCGATCACGATCGTACCGTATACAGCGGCTGATGCGGAGTTTCTATGTCTCTGCAGGCCATCGACTTTGACGGTGAAGTCAACCTCTTTCATTTCTTTCTCTTGCGGAGCGTTGGGAAGGGTGCATTCGGAAAGGTAGGTCTCATAGCATGATCCGTAGGATCGCCAATGGTGTTGTGTTGACTCTTGATCCGTCGTTCAGGTTCGCGTCGTCCAACACAAACAATCCAAGACGCTATATGCACTCAAATACATCAACAAGCAAAAATGTGTCAAGATGAAGGCAGTCGCCAATATCGTGCAAGAGCGGAGATTGTTAGAAGAGGTACGCCAAGCTTCAGATCTCTTGCTTCAACATGCTTACAAGGCTCACGACATGCATGGACGCAGATCGATCACCCGTTTGTCGTCAACCTGAGATACGCCTTTCAAGACGACGAGAATTGCTTCTTTGTGCTGGATCTGATGTTGGGAGGAGATCTGAGATGTACGTCGTTTGCCTTGCACGTAGCTCGCTCAGCCGCAGACCGAAGCTGACTTGAAGTGGCGTTCCGTCAGTCCACCTCGAACGACAAGGGCTGTTGTCGGAAGAAGTGGTCCGTTTCTATATAAGTGAAATCGCATTGGCCATCGATTATCTCCATAGCAAGAAAATCGTCCATCGGTGGGTCTCGCAAGCACGTGTTCTTCCCCGGCTTGACAGACGGCTGACGTCCTGCCCTTTTGATCCACAGGGACCTCAAGCCCGATAACATCCTCCTTGACGAGAGGGGTCACGTACACCTGACGGATTTCAATATCGCCGTACACTTTTCCGATAGGAGACTACTGACGGGGGTGGCCGGAAGCCTGGCCTATATGGGTATGTACAAATGAAGCGAGGACTATAGGTACCGATTCGCTGACCTTTTCCGCATCGATTTCTTCCCCAGCGCCTGAGGTTCTAACAAAGAAAGGATATTCGGCTCCTGTCGACTGGTGGTCTCTCGGTGTTTGCGCGTAGGTCTTGGTTTGAATGCGTTGGGTTGCCCGACTCTCTGACCTATCACCGTTTTTTCAACGTCAGATACGAGTTGATGTTTGGCAAGAGGCCATTCCGGGGCAGAACAAATACGAATCTGACAGAGGCCATCCTGAGAGAACCGCTGAGCTGGCCGGCGGACGCTTCGACACGAATATCTCCTGAAGGCATGCAAGTTGTGCGCAGTGTAAGTCGAAGGGGGAAGACAGATCAGACTCGGACCTGAAGCTGAACCTCTCCCACAAAGCTTCTCGAGCGAGACCCCAACAAAAGGCTAGGGTACCGGGCCGACGGAAGCGCTCTCGCTAACCTAAAAGCGCAGCCGTGGTTTGCCGGCCTCGATTGGGAGGTCGTAGGAAACAAGGCAGCGGTACCGCCATTCGAACCGGACGCAAGTCGGCCCCGTCACATCGAAACCCCGCATGATCGTTTACTGACATTGCTATGCGTTCGGCCCATTCTAGTCGAAGAAAGCGAACTTTGACGCCACTCATGAGCTGGAAGAGTTGTTGTTGGAAGAGAATCCTCTCAAAGCCCGGAAACGCAATCCTAACGCCAATCTCGACAACCTCAGTAAGGAGATGCGATTGATGGAGGAACAGTAAGCGAAGCGATCGTGCTTGATTTTCACGTTCCCATAGCTATTATTGACGGCTACCTCGCGACAGCTTCACTGTCTTTGATTATACCAAGCGAGGCCGAAAGAGCTATTACCGCGGACACGCCCCGTCTGAACGGATGTCAATAGACCCAAACCTGCTAGCATCATCAGCAACCGGTATTCCAGGTCGTCCGGATCTTGGGGAAGAACGGTCACAATTGTGTTCTACTACCGGCCTAGATATTGAAGGACAGATCGCCGATGGAGGTGGTCTGGCGGCCTTGCGAGATAGTAACGCTTATCCACCGACTGAACATGGAGAGGAACGCGAGCCCGGTAGTCGGTATCGAAATTAGGAGGAATGTCTTGTATCCCAGTTATAATTCACGCGCACACCAGTCATTTCACGCAGGACTCTTGACTCATGCTATTCGGAAGGTCATCCTATGTTCGTTATGCTCGTCATATATTACAGATGTTAAGTGATGAGCGATGATTCGCCATTCAAATAGGTGGCAATGAAGGTCGACGATCCATCGCTGGCGTCAACGGTTTGGAGGACCGTCTTCCCCTTTTGAGTCCAACATCGATCTCCAACCCGTCATCCTCGTCGTCATCTTCTTCTGCATCGTCAAACATTTCGTTCGTTGAAGGTAGGCGTGGTCGATCGGGCCATCGCTGCTGCGAGGGAGCGCGATTGGCTGATCCGGGCGAATGCCTCACCGTCCGCTCGTGATCAGGGTGGGAAGCTTGTCTAGGTGACGACATGGGTGAACGACTACCGATCGCCAATGTGTTATGGTTGGTATTGATTGAAAGCCTGGTCTTATCGCTGACGGCATTTTCCGCATCTGCTTCGGCATCGGTCTCTGCTATCGTCGCGGGTACGTCTGAAGGCGAGAAACCAGAATCAGGCATGATCGCCCCAATGTCCATCTGTAGGTCCCCGTTTGTCTCCATGTTCGAATCACGAGGAATGACACTCGGCAGTAGTGTTCCCGTTGTCTCACGATGTTGCCAACCTCTTCCGTTCATCACCCAAGTCCCTCTGTTCAAGTCGTCCGGATGCCCGGGCACACCGTCTACGGACCCATGCAAACCCGGCCGACCATATACTGAGCTCACCGGCTCGCCGTAGTCGTCCTCGTCATCGGAGAGATCACCTTCCCAATCCGCTTTATCGAAATCCATGTCCGCAGGCTGGCGCTTGGTGTCAACGGGTGGAGGCTGATCTGCCGTGTCTAGCCCATTCGATAGAGCCTGCCGTCCCGGGGAATCTCTAGGCAGAGGGCTAGAGGGCCTCGACTGGAAAGCGGTATGCGATGCTAGAGTGTCCCTGCTAGCATGCGATCGGATGACTGGATCGGCCTGTATCTCGCGCCGGGCGACATTGTTGGAAAATTGCAGTGTTCCGACCTCGCTGTTTCGTCGGTGCAGCGCTTGCTCCGATGCGTGAGCATCAGCAGGCACAAGGTCTGGCATGGAGCTCTTCTCGTTCGTTCCACGGGACAGAAGCTTGGCGAGCTTGTTGTGCAGACCGCTCGTGCTGGCATTCCCTGCTGCTGAGCTGGCGTTGCTGAGAGCTCTTGTTCGACGGTGAACCGGATTCGTCGCCGACACATCGTCATCACCTGCTGTCAGCTTGTTGTTGATAGAGTCCAAGCGTTCGACGGAATTCGATGTCGAAAGCACCTTGCGCGAGGGCTGAGCTTGAAGTTCGAAACTACCCACAACCGGAGGCACCAAGTGCGTCGATTGCCGACGTAGAGGGCCCATTCGCCCCATAGGGAGATATCCTGTCGACGAGGTTGTAGATCGATCCGAAACACTCCGGCCCAAGGAATCGGTATCGCCGCGCGATGGACCGACGATGCTTGTAGAAAGCCCGTTGAGGTTGAGTATTTCCGTCGAGCCCGGTAGTGGCGAGAGCGAGCGGTTGGATTTACTACCCAGCACCGAGAACCTCCTCGCCAAACCGTTAGGAAGCGGAGACGGGGAACGCTTCTCCTGCCCATCTGAGTAGGGCGAGGGTAAACGGTGAGACCAACCCGAAGCAAAGCGGGATTGCGATCTATTCAAAGACCCGATGCTCAGATATGCATTGCCGTTCGCATTGCTGCCATCTGCCTTCATTGTTGACGCGTCGACGTCAGCAAGATGCACGATGCTTTGACTTCGGGGTCGCCTCTTTGTCTCAGACCCGCTAGTTCCGAAGAGACGGTTCGAGAGGCTCTTCATGCCTTTACGAAACTTGTCACGGAAAGATCCCGAATTTGTCACGGCAGCGGCCACTTCCGCGTTGGATACCGTGACGAATTTTTCCGCCGTGGGATCGGTACTAGCTAGCCATGCCGAGGTATCGGACAGGCCGCGTAGGGTGAATGGGTGTTTCTGCGATAATAAACCGATAAGCTCAGCCTGTGAAGCTTTTCCGTCTTTTTCCCAAATTTACTTACCTTCACGTCTGCCAATGTGATCCGCTTGACGGGATCTTTCTCTAGCAATTTCGACAACAGGTCGATCGCTTCGCAGGCCTCTTGCGTGATGCCATGACCGGGACCCTTGAGATAACCGGTACGTCCGCCTGTGACGATCTGATCAGCCCCCATTTTGGCTGGCACTGGGAAGTCCTCGACCGGAATGATCGATAGCAAGTGGAACTCGCTGGTCGAATCGAACGGGACTCTTCCGAAGAGGAAGCAATATAGCGTTACTCCCAGGGCCCATATATCGATAGCCTCGGTGATAGGCGGTCTCTCGCGTCTGATAGCTGGAGAGTCAGGTCGCAAGGTACTACTTGTAGAATGCGCCGAAATGGTAGATGTCCTGTTGTTGCCATGACCATCGTCCGGTATCGATCCCGTGCGACCAAAGTTGTATGTAGGGACCTCGCGGATGGGAGAGTTTCCGCCACTAGGAGGTCCGAGATCGCTGAAACAAAGCTCGGGAGCGAAGAACGCAGGCGATCCTGCCGTCTTCGCTAGGTCATGCTCGTTGGCGAAACCGAGTTCGTCATCCTCCTCGGGCGACATATCATCATCTCCGGCTTGTTGACCACGCAGAACATGCGAATAGTGCGACACGCCGAAATCGGAGATTTTCACGACGCCGTCTGCAGAGTAAAGCAGATTAGCCGGCTTAATATCTCTGTGTATGATACCCTGGTGGTGGACTACAGACGGACGGCGGCAAGGTCAGTCGGATGACACGCCTGCGATTACACGACCAGAAAACTCACGATACTCCAAGCCCAATACGATGTCTCGTATCGTTCTTCGGGCTTGATCAAGGGTGAGAAGCGGTTGACCTTCATCAGTCTTCCATCGCACCTCTCCTCCCTCGCAGTATTCCAAGACTGACATGGGGCGCCGTGAGTTCGAGTCGCTTCAAGGCGTCATGGGATTAGTGTGCTTACCTAGATAAATCTTTTTCGACGCCGGAGCGTCGATGACCTCGCGAAGTCTGACCACATTAGGGTGACGGCATTTCTTTAATATCGCGATCTCCCTTCGAAGCCTATGATGTGGATGGTTTCATAGAGTCAGTCTCCTTCACTGGAACATCGTCCAATCGAAAGCGAAGTATACTTTTCATTTGTGGCCGTGATCTGCTTGGCATCGTTCGGGCCATTAGAATAGGCCCCACTCGACTTCCTGATGCCGGGCAGCTTCTTTCGCGGCTGGCGATCCATGATCTTTATGGCCCAGTAACCACTTGATCCGGTCGTCGGCGTAGTCCCTGGTCCCGAACTGCCTTCCGGCTCAGCAACAGGCGATATACTCTCGGCCCAAGATAGAGTACGAGCATGACCGGTCTGGTCGACTTGATTGAGCGAATCAATTGCAGCCGCGTTGGAAGCGTTGCGTGACTTTTCCAACTTCTCCAGCACTGTGACATCTTGGCCGAGACGGACTTGGCCATGTTGACCACGACCGATCTCACGCAAAATCTGCTCACAACGCAAAATAGCGTCAATTTCCGCCTTCGATTCTCGTTGCTTGCCGTCGCTCTCACGCACAACATATTGGTTGATCATTTTCCTCCCGGTCCTAACATCCTTGGTAAAATTGATATCCTGTGTTTCGATTCTAAGAAGAGACCACCGGACAATGTGAGCGATCCGGTCTCCCACGCTGTAACCGCATGTGGTTCGCTTACACTCCCTCGTCATCATCGGTGGTCAGCCCGGTCATACTGCGGTCCCAACCACTGGCACTGGTTCCGTAGGTATAGTTAGACCGCATGTCATCTTGACTGCTGCCCTCATTGTATGTCTTGCGCCTCGCGGCGTGGCCGGGTCTGCCCCGAGATCCTCTTGGTTGGCCATCCTCGACTAGCTCTTCCAGATGATCATCCGTGTCAAAGCTCGGGCGGGATGACATGTATGTACCTGACGAGCCTTTGCGGACGCGACTCGTACCGCGCCGTGCTTCGAGACTCGTTGATGTGCCCGAGACCTGTTGATGGCTTTCACCTGTAGCTAGAGCACTTGCGAATTCCCTAGATGCCGAGACCGACCCAAGCAGACTGCCTTTGACACGGTCTTTCAAGCTCGGCCGTTTGGAAAGACTGACATCGCCTCGACCTGATGAAGCCGCGGTGGTATTGGTCGCCAAAGGAACAGCTGGAGAAGAGAGTATCTGCTGGGTCAAGAGGCTGGGTCGACGCGGTGTTCCCAGCTTTTGATTGTTCATGACGTGCAAGGCCGTTGCATCGACCGGCCTTGGCGTATCTGATAGTGAGATAGTACCCATATGAGCGGCTTTGCATTCCCGAATGTGCTCGAACCGGCCGCAGTCATTGGACTTACCGACTTTGTCCGAAGGTCTGCGAGTAAGGCTGAAACCGAACCCAAACGGTCCGCTACCCCGCCTTCTCGGCGTCTGACTGCCCGTGCTCTCATCGTTCTCGTCGCCAGACTCGTCTTCTTCTACTTCAACTGGCTCTCGCTTATAATTGAGACCCAGAGCGGTATCAAGCGCTCTCAAATCCTGACCATGCGCCGATATCGGCGTGGGCGAAACGGAATCGATCGTCGTGCCTCTACTGTCGCTGAGACCTGGAACGCCCGAACTGCGTTGCGAGCCTGTGGGGGACAAGATCCCGAAGCTGGCGGCGTTTTGGATTTGGTCGGAGGAAGGCGACGTCACGAGGTCTCCGCCATGCAGCTTTGGCATATCAAATCCGCTTGGCTGGATAAGGGGACCATTGAGATTCTTCTCTCGTCCAGGATCGATACGTTGATGTAGATCCCTAGTGTCTATTGCCGGTGTTGGGCGAGAAAGCACCCTGAAGCTGCTTCGAGCTCCGCTGTTGGGCAGTCCGGTGCTCCTGACAGGCTGTGCATGTGGCACAGCGGCCGGTGTAGAACTCATCGACTTTTGATATGGATCTCGACGTCTAAGTCCCGATGGCTGCTGTACTCGGATCGAGCAGAGGCGAGGGCTAATTCTGAGGGTAGGCAATGACTCGACCTCAATCCATCGCTCGAAACTATCGCCAGCCGTTTGGCACCGAGGACTGCAGCAGTTGGATCCCTGTAGTTGTTCGCCGGCTTGTGATCGAATCCGCCACGAGGATATAAACGGGCCGGTTAAGCTGTCTATATGGCTGCAGAAGGGGAGGCTAGATATAAGGGATGCTGGTTTCGTGAAGGTATAGTGGTGCGATCGCTCCGCCTAGCTTAGGGTATGGGTGAGATTGGCAGAGGGGAGATAGCAGTCGAGCCTATGTGCCTTCCCGAGCGTACGGTATGACAGGGAGCTTCGAGGTGCTACTTGTCGATGGAAGGGCTCGATGGGATGCGGCTCGTACGTATGCTACTTTTACGACTGTTGATGAGATGGTATGACTTTGCAAGCTTGCAAGCGATCGTAGAGCACTTGTCGAAACGAGGGGGTAGAGTAGATGCGAGGCAGGGTTGCTTATTATTACGGGAGGGCTAGCTAGGACCCTCGAACTCGAGCGAGAACCCTCGTCCCTTCGGTGCTGTGTCGCCGCGGGTTGCGGGGTAGATGAGCGATGGGTGATGAGCGATCACTCGGCTTCCACCACCTCGCTCTTGGCTGTCTGTTGTCGGCTCTCAGCTGCTGCTGGCTCTACTCTGTACCCCAGGTCTGGTCTCGGCGACTCTAACTCCATGAGAAAGCCTCTCTGCCCGCAATACACACACACACCACCCACGCACACGAACAAACGGGAGGCAGAACCGAAGTGGCGGACACATGGAATCTCGTCGGATGCGTCGACCTTGGGCGATCTCTCTCTCGCCGGCCACCATCAAACAGCTCTCACGGCTGCCTCTTCGCACAAAGATACGACTTCGGCTCTCGCTCCTTTGTACTCTCTCTTTTGCGTTCTCCAGATGCCCAGATGCCAGATGACTGCCCTAACAAACGACAAGACTCCCATCCTGTCCTGTGAAAGAATAAGCCGAGGTCGAGGCAGGCGACGTGTATATACGAGACTAGTGATTGGTGGCTTTTCTCATCCGTTACGAGAGCGCCCGGCTTGAATGCCGAGAGGGGGAGACGTTCGGTTCCGGGCCACGGATTTTGCCGAAAGGTGACGTGTTGATTGTTGATGGGCGATAGGCGACGATATCGTGTGCGTTTGGGCGATCGACCTGCGACTTCCAACATCAACGATGATATCGCCGCTGATCGCTGGTCAACTGGAGTCTCACTTGTCATCACCAAGTTCACCTGTGGTCCAGGGTTGCACCGCAATCTCGCGATAAACAGAAAACAGACCAGCCTGATCAGTCGGGTCATACAACTATCCCTTGGTAGGTAGCCGACCTTACGGACATCGCTCTCATACGTCAGAAACCATCATGTCGACCAGCTCTGCCAACCCTGAGCTTCGCGACCTTCCTGATTTTACCGAGTTCATGAACCTCGTTCGAGCGCAAGATCCCGAGAATCCCGTCATGGTTGATGCCGATCTCTTGGAGGAAGTCTTCGGGGACGGCACGACATCGTAAGCAGGTCACCTATGACCGGCTGCATCATATTGGGTCTGACCAAATGCGACTCGGTTTCAGACGCAATGGAGCTTCGGAAGATTTCGTCCGGTCTTTAAAACACGTTACCGAGCAGGAATTGATACGGCAAGATCAGGACCTCTGTGAGCATCGGTCGGGAGTGTATCGAATACGCATGCTGACCTCCTTCAAGTCGATAGACGCGCAGAGCTGTCCTGTATGTCAGTTATCTTATGCTGAAATCCTGACGGAGCAAGAGTATGCCGAGTCCACGGATCACTATATAGGCGGGGCGAACGCCGATCTCGGATTGCGACGGTTGCCGTGCCAAAAAGACACCGGAGACCAGGAGGCGTCCCTCGGCGGTCATATCATGTGTGGGCGGTGCGCTAGGAAATGGTTGCGACTGGTAAGTTCACGGAGGATTGTGAAGCACTCATCGACTCTATCATATACTGATGCGGCGCCAAATTTTTGATTGTGCCTGGCTCGCTTGACTATTCATGCGACTCATCACAGCAAAATACATGCCCCATGTGTCGGAGCGTCATGGACCCGTCGATTGCAGTGGCCAGCAATGCAGAAGATGACACTGATGGAAATCCGGATCCCATGCTGGAGCTCTTCCAAAGGCTCTTCTCAGCTGTACACCAATCCGGCCATGGGTCGCGAATCGACGACTCGGGCCCTCCAAACAGGCGTGGCGAGGAAAGGGAAGAGTTTACAGGAATGTACTCGTGAACAAGAAAGAGCTGCTTGATCGATCGCCAGCGAGGTCGCGGCCGAATCTCTATACCTTGCGAACAGATGCCTCAAACTTTGAGGAGATAATGCTGTCCTTGAAAGCAATAATCATCGGCCTGGTCGAGGCAGACCGCACGGATCACATCTTCGACTTCCCGATCGCCCCTCAAGGAAGATTTCAGCCATATCATTTCGGCAAGGCTTTCTTGGCCTGGAAGACACTGCTGCGCTGCGTCCTAGTCGTGTCACATCGGGCGTCTAGAGGAGAGCTTTTCATATCCCGTTGTACGGCTACGCACGAGCCTCGAGAGATCATGTATCGGTCGAGCAGGTTTTGCCAGTCGAGCAGGTCAGGATTGGTCGTGATCGCTTGATTATTGCATGGCATTTGAGAAACGTGAAACGTCCCCTCGATCTCTCGATCACACTCCCTCGGGTGCCTCTCGATCCCACGTCATCTCCTTCGGAATCTGACGAATATGCGCGATCCCACGGTCGACGTCGAGTCCGAGCTCATGACACTCCCCGTCAACGCACACTCTCTTTCCCTCAGTCGTCGTTCCGGATCGAGAGCACGGATGTCGTATCGACTATGCTGGCACTTATATGGCTCGTCTCGTCGATATCTTCCAAGCTTCCTGGCTCCCGCACCGACTCGTCCAACGTATTCATCTTGCAACAGGGCCTCATCATCTAGCGCTGAACAATCCCTTGGGTGTCGATCTTCACCGGGTATCAATAGATAGCTAGCGGACAGACCGCTCCGAGCTCGCTCTCATCGTGAGTCACATCTTCCTTTTAACATCGTCTCTCCGCCTGATTTTGAAGCCCAAATCCCTGGATCGCTCGATATCTTCATCACTAGGTCTTCAGTTATCTTGGATCCTTTTGATCATATCTCCCAGGATCCCGTGTTGTCGCCTAACACATGCAGTAGATTCGATCGGGCAATATAGATTCAAGCTGGCGGATCTCAACCATTATCCAACCCCTTACCGCAAGGCGCGTGGATACGGTCGGTCGACAAGCTTGACTCTCGGTTTGTGCTCGCCCGATCACTTTGCGGGTGGAAAGATCGACAAGAACCCGGTCCGATCAGCTCTCAGACTCCTTCGTGTCAGTGTTGGCCTCGCTCCGATTGAACATAGACGGATCATCAAGAGGGCAGAAGGTGGCTGCAGCAACGGACATTCCACTCTCGGGCAAAAGCGGGGGAAGAACGGGCCGAAATCCTGGTCGATAAGACAGCGAGCTCGAAAAGCGCAAGGTTCACAAAGGCCTTGTCCTGGTACTACTGCCACCATGACGACCAATACGAGCCAGATAGATCCATCTTTCTGGTCCGATCAGCTGTTCGAAGATGGCCCTGACGAGATGGATCTCACTCCCGAAACGCGGAACACGATTGACGACACGAACATTCCACAATCACAAACGATTCACGCCGGTGACTCGCAGTCGGTCATCACACATAATTGGAGAGGAGGGTAAGCTGCTAAAAAGAGAAGACGAGTAAGGAGGTTGATCGGTACTGATCGAATACCTCTAGTGAACGTACATCACCTCAACATTCGCCCAATGCTTCCCACGCTCCACTGCCGCTCGAGGAAGAGTCGCCAGCAATTCGTATACAAGAGGACTTTGGCACCTCTCCGGGTACAAATCCCGGACTGCATCACCTACTGCCTTCTTTGGGCGTCTCACAAGGATCCCCACGAGATAGTTTATTCGGCCGTAACCAGCCGGGCAACATTCCCGCGAATCGTCAGTCGACCGAGACAGCCTCATCCCTGTCATTTCGCCCGCCAGCTACAATGCCAACTCAGGAAAACCTAAACAATCTCGGCTCATCAAATAGAAACGATGACAATTCTGCCCCATACTTCTACACGGGTGTGCCCGGCAACCCTTCCGGGGAACCCAATGCGGCGCTGGCGATGTCGCCGAGAGCCATGCTGCTCGCGGGGACCGCGAACACAATGATCAAAGAGCAGAACAAGACGCCACTTCAGCCCTCATCTAACCGATCGCATGAACCGTCTCCTTTGGGACGTTACTACCTTTCGTCCT